>NW_010136572.1:0-797 GCF_000699245.1 Pterocles gutturalis | reverse complement strand
GGCTGGTTCCCGGGAGGATTTCTCACCCAATGCTGCTTTACAGCTTTGGTTTGTCACAGAGGGCTGAACAACCGTGCTACCGGGGCAGCGAGAAACTGCAAAATAAGGGTTAATGGAGTGGTATCGATATCCGGGGCCAAAAGAGCGAAGGCAGGGAAATAAAGGGCACAGTCCATCCGTCAGAACCGACCTGCCGTGCCCATCGTCCCCCTGCAAAGAGCCCGGATCAAACGACTTACCACAACCGGGGCAGGGTTAACCTACAGCCCCCGTGTTTGCTTTCGCCGGTGTCGGCGCACTAACAAATGAGCCAATTTATTCCACGTGACAAGCTTGTGGTACACCCCAAGGAGCCGAACTAGACAAGAATTTTTAACTTCTAAAAACCATTTGGGGGAAAAAAATAAAAAAAAAAAAAGGAAGGAAGAAAAGCAACTTTTCCTCCCGTAAATGCAGCCTGGAGCTGATCTGGCAACAGCCTAGAAAGACGCTGACGTGGGGGAACACGGGACGGGAGCATCGCACCCGTGAGCCGAATCCTCGCAAACATCCCGGCGACCGATGGCCACGGAGCCGCGGGTTCGTCTGCGGTGAAGAACAGGCAAGAGCCGGGTGCGAGCACGGGCACAGCCACGAGCACGGCACCGGGCTCGGCAAGGGAACTCTCCCTGCGCTCGGCCAGCACGTGAGCAGAGCCAGCAAGTGCTTAAAAGGATTCCCCAGGGAGGAAAACCTCGCACGGGACAGACAGCATTTCAAGAGACTCCGACACGAGCGCGGGAGCGCAACGTAAACAC
>NW_010136571.1:7575-47413 GCF_000699245.1 Pterocles gutturalis | reverse complement strand
CCGGAGCTCCGCAGCGGTTCGGATGGAGTGTGGGTCTCTCCTTTGCAGCTGGGGCCCGGGGAGAGCTGGTGGCAGCGAACAAGGGAGGCTGCTGGCCCTGGGCTGCGGTGACATAGAGCTGTCTTGTTTGGTTTTTTAAACAGCAAACTAGCCATGTGTCTAGTATTAAAAAACAAGTCTGTTTTTATTCTGTAATGGGTTATGCCAGTGTTTAACTGTAAGGTGATTCGGATTGGATCTGAATAACGATTTAGGCAAGGTTGGGGTTGTGTTGCTGTTCAGCCGTGCTGTGTAACACCTCGTAGGAAGCAGAGCGTGGCTGGGAGCAGCGAGCGCTGGACGGACTGGACAGTGCAGAGCAATTGCGCTCCTGGGCTACAGCAGAAATGAGGTGGTTTGATGCAAGCGCAGTAGTTGTAGAACACTTTGCCTCCTGTATCGCCACTTTTTGGGCTCCTTGGAAATGGTGGATTGTATGGTCAATGATACTTCCCACCCAGCCTTTCTCCTCTTCCTGCACCCTCCTCTCTCTACGTTTTCAGAAGGACAAGTAACATTCTGTTGGTGAGTGCTTATCTGTGCAGGGAAGCTAGTGACTACTTTCAGTATTTCACCACTTCCTGAGTCTGCTTCTTTTTAATGTTTCCTTTGCTTCAGGAAGCTGTTGTATGTACTCCATGCGTGAACTGCTTCTCCTGTATGGCTTTTGTGTGTAAACATAATAGCCAGGAATCAATGAGTGGTATCTTGCTCTGTTTCTGAAGAAGCTGGGGGAAAAAGATATATATTTAGTATAAAAATTAGTGTGCCTGTGGCTGGAGTTGTGATCTTTAACAGCAGCAGTAAGAGCTTTCAGTAGTAACTGAAACACACATGTTTCAGTTGCAACTGCACACATTTCATTTTAAGCACTGCTCGTTGTGAGACCAGTAAGTTCTGAAAACTGAGATTAATAAGCTTCTGTGTTTCAAAAACTTATATGAGCTGGTTTGAGGCATTTGGAGGTTTTTTGTTTGGGGTTTTTTTTTTTGTGTTGGTGGTTGTTGTTTCAGTTTGTTTTTTTTTTTAGTTCGTGTGGAAATGCAAGAGGCTTGTCTGTAGGCTACTCGATACTGTTTGTTCGACAGTAAAATACTTTGTTTCCAAACTTTTTTTATGTAGTATTTTCCTGTTTCAGGAGATTTTTTTTTTTTTTTTGGTGAACAGCTCTCTTGTGTGGTAGAGACGGTCTGAAAGAAATGTGGTTGATGATCTTGTTGCTTTGTGTACGGAATCTCCCTGAAAGTTGCACTAGGGGTGAGGGGGGCTGAGTGAAGGGTCACAGTACATAGCATGGTTTTTTTCCCTAGGAAGTATTTCAGCTGACTTGTATCAGCAATGCACTTAAGAGGGATGGGCCAAACAGCACTGAGATTTTGAAAGGGTCACATATCAGTTTCCTTTCCTTTTTTTTTTTCCTCCTGATAGAATTTTCCTAGTATATGTCCAGGCCCACAAAGTTTAGATTTGAATTTCTGATGTTAAAAATGTTCAGGTGAGATCAGTATTGCCTCCTTCCTCCCAACAAATGTATTCCACACTTATTCTAAGACATGAGGGAAGATGATGTTCCCTTTTGCATGGCCTTAGTGCGTGTACTTCCATTCAGGATATTGAGCTTTAGCAGATATGTTTAATAGCTCCAAGGCTCTGCAGTGCTGTGTTGGGATCTGACCACCAGCGTATATATCCCGAGATGTGTTTCCACCAAGAACTGTAGATTTGTGTGCCTGATGAAATTCTGGTCTCTGTAACTCCCAGTCCTCTTTTGCTCTTGGGTCCTGATAGTATTTGGTCTCCTTGTCAGGTGAAATAAACTTACTTCATAGCCGATGTACTTCATGCTAACCCTTGCATGCATTTAAGCAGTGCTATTTATTCTTCTGTTTCAACAAAGCCCGAACTCCTGTAAAATTAAATGTAATAATTCCATATTCTTACATCTACAGGCAGCTGAAGAAGTTGGATGAAGACAGTTTAACCAAACAACCTGAAGAAGTATTTGATGTATTGGAGAAGCTTGGAGAAGGGTATGTGTTCTGTTCCAATGTGCCCAATGTACATTTCTCTAAGAACAAACCTATGTAATGGGTATGTGCTCAGTGGTCTCTGATTTTTTTGCTTTTGTCTTGATCCTATTACTGCAACGGTATGTACTGGCATAGTGACACTGTTTCGTTAGTAACAGAACAAAGAATTTGTTTCCCCAAAGTATGATATCTTAAACCAAACAGTAGTTTATATCTCGGCAGCAGGGAATTAAAAGATTGCTGAAAATGCCAGTCTGGAGTTGACAGGGCTCTGTGGGAACCGAGAGGTTTTGTAGTTCATCCTGGGTACCTCTTACAGAAGATCCACATGTTGGAAATGAACTTTTGTTCCATCATGCCACTTGGTAAGGCAGAGCAGCATGGCCATGCTTGGTGAGTGATGTGTTTGCCATCTCAAGCAGTTAATTTGAAAAAACTGGTTTGTAAATCTGCCTGGCTGCTGTAAGTAAAGAAGCTGGAAATAAGGCAGATAATATCTGACCAGAACAAGCAAACCTCTCTGACCACTGATGCTCAGCTGGAAATGTATGCTGGAAAAAGAGAATTGTATTTGTTGGATTGGTGTAAAAGGCCATTCCAAAGCTGCGGGCAGTGTAATGATGGTTGGCTCTTTTCTGACCGTCTCGGTGTGCTGTGACTTATTCACATTATTATAGTGTTTAGAAGCTAGTGGACTGATTATTTACAGTAAACTACAAAATATTTTAGCAGAAGGATAGTTAACTTTTTACCTGAGGGCTGCACTTGCAAACAGCAAAACCTTAACATTTGCTTTTTAAAAATGTTATTGTATTAAGTGTTTGTTTAATATTTTGTTTTGTAGCTCCTATGGCAGTGTGTTCAAAGCCATTCATAAAGAAACGGGTCAAGTTGTTGCAATTAAACAAGTTCCTGTGGAATCTGACCTGCAAGAGATTATAAAGGAAATATCCATAATGCAGCAATGTGACAGGTAAATGTATACTGCAAAACCCATTATCGGTGTGCAAAGAAAAGTATTGATTTGGCATTTAATCAAATAAAAGCCATGATGTTGCCTTAAATGTTTTTTAAAAGGCTGGACTTGTACAATCAAGTTACCCGTATCAACTGAGTCATGTTAACTGACCATTTGGGTAGTGTTAATCCAAGCAAAGGTAAGACAACAAAAATTTAGCTTGCAACGAGAGAGCATTATGCTACGTTGAATAACCTTGCACTTGCTGCCAGCAAAGAGCCAAGCGTGTGAGCAGGTACAGCAGTTCTCCCGATGTGCCATCGCTTATTGAGCAGCGGTAACTCGATTGTGTGCTAGAGCAGCAGTTCCCATGTCCAAAGGGTAATGACTTCTAAACAAGTTTTGGTAGGGACATAGAAAACTGTTAGAAGAGGGGTTTTTGTGTGTTTGTTTTTAAGGAGCACGTGGATGAGAGCCACTAATGCATGACTGCTCTTGCATGTGCGTAATCTATAGGCTGTCGTCTGCTTGTGGCAGAATTGTCCTTCCTGGCCGTTTTCTGCCTGTGCAGGTTCTAGTGTGGTACAAGCTGTCTGCTGATCTGAGCATCCCCAGAATAACTTGCTGGCAGCTCTGCGGGCTGCTGGTTGGCTCTCTGCGTTGTCTTTGCATGTTTCTTATGAGAAAAAGATATTGTAAAAAACTTAGCTAATGAAGAGCTCGTGGGTGCAGAAGACCCGCTCTCAAAGTGTGTCCTAGGCTGAAGGTTTAAAATATACTAATTTCTTCTGGTATTATGAATTTAACCTTAAGAAACAGTACTTTGATGGACTTCAGCCATGGAAAACCATTTAAAATAAATTACATTAGCAATATAAATCTGTGGTCCCAGTCACTTACTCTGTTGCTCTTCACTCACTATTTTTAAATGAAAGTGATTGGTGGCAGACAACAAAATGCAATTTGAAAAGAAATTGTTAATGAAAAATCTTACTGTGTAACTGGGAAAACATTACTAGATGTCTCTTTCTTAAAATAAATTAAATATTAACATCGTAAGGCCTGAAATGAGACCTTACAGTTATGAACAGCAGAGGGAGCGAATCACTGGAGCATCATGTTTTCTGTGCAAGCATTAAGGGACACTGTGCAGCATGACTGACTGCGTTTTGCTAGTTTTACAGTTTTTCATTAGAAATACTCAGCAGAGAGTGGATAAAGTGCACTTCTGTTCCTTAGCTCTGTTCCCACAAAATTAGGAACAGTCTCTGTTAGTTTTCTGCTTTACCTTTTCCAAGGACAGATGGTTATTCTGATCAATATAGTTTTTACTAGGTGGTTGCTTTTTTGGGCAGCCAGATGCTGCCTGTGAGGGACAGTCTTAGGCTGTACTGGATTGCTGAGATACATCCTGGACTAAATTGTAGAAACAAGTAGGCGTGTGTGGTAGCGGGGGAACATTCCTCTCAATCAACATGATAGCTGTTTTCCAGCAAACTTTGGACCTTATTTGATGTTTCTGTTTTGTTGCAAATGCTCTGCAGCAGCTTTACCAGGGACTGCCATGTCTGTTTCTCATTCCTTTGTCCTGCCTTCTTGCTTGCCACAGCACTGCCCTTGTTGTAATCCAGTTTAGGGAGCTAAACCAGACTGAAGGCTAATCGCTCCTTATTTCTGTAGGATTTATTTTCAGATGGTTTAACTCCCTGAACTGACTGACTGGCAGGTGAGATGAGCACCGCTGTGGGGAAGAGGCTTGGCAGGGCTGCGCTGGTCCTGTGCCAGTTCAGACTGTTTTGGAATACTTCTGATCAGGGTTTCAGTGGCACTTCAACTCTTAATTTCTAAAATTTACTCAGGGACTTTGCAATGTGTTGTGCTTGTTCAGTTATGCTGGTTACTGGTATTTGACCCTTTGTTTTCTTCTCCTTTTTTTCACATTTCATAGTCCTCACGTGGTGAAATATTATGGCAGCTATTTTAAGAACACAGACCTGTGGATAGTCATGGAATACTGTGGTGCTGGATCCGTGTCTGATATAATTCGATTACGAAATAAAACTGTACGTCCTTCCTCCTTTTTAATGTATCAATGGGAAATATGGGTGTCCAGCAGCTCAAGGAACCTGAGTAGTTTGGGCTTAATTCTCACGGTGTCAATGCCAGACACAACCATTGGCCATAACGTGAGCTGTGGGTCCTTTGTTCCTCTGAAAATGAGAAAGCTGATTACATTGATCGCATTTTGGTTATCTGGTTAATGTAATTGGTGGAGCAGGTTTTGATTTGTTGGCTTTCCTGAAAACCCAGACCCATTCCAAATAACAGACTCTGCTTTGCTTTGGTTATTGTAGGATAGGAATTACTAGCTGAGAAAGGGTTATGGTATGTGAAATGTGGTACGTGTGTGTATGTCTGCTGGTTGTAATCTAATTCTACTACCTAATGCTGTAAGTTGCTAACTAATTTCCCATTAGTATGGCAACCTTTGGTGAAGGCAACTAAATGGCAATTAGGGAATCTCAGAAAAACACGGACTGAGGCACAATAGTGTTACATCTCAGCAACTGGTAGCTTGTCAGTAACTCTTCTTTTCTTTAGCTCACAGAGGAGGAAATTGCTACAATAGTGCAATCAACACTGAAAGGACTAGAGTACCTGCATTTCATGAGGAAAATACACAGGGACATCAAAGCTGGAAATATATTGCTAAATACAGAGGGACATGCTAAACTTGCAGATTTTGGAGTGGCAGGACAGCTTACAGTAAGTACAACAATGATTGTTGCATACACTTCAGTTTATCTTTTTAACTCGCATGCAAGTATGACGAGCTTGTGGGGATTTCGAGAAATTGTTCTAAACTGGTTTTTAGCACTTTACATCAACATAATGAAATCCTAAACCAGCAACAGATCAGTGCAGATCTTCCTCTGTGGAAGCTGTTATACCTGAGTAATGGTTTGTAATAGCATTTACTGTTTTCTTCAGGACATTTGTAACTTCTGTAAGCACATTTCAATTCCTCTTGCAGCGCTTCGTATCCCAGTCTTGCTGAGTCTAATAATGTGCATGTGCGCAAATAGAAGATAATTAGGGTAATAATTCATTAATAAAAGTGTGTGGCTAGTACAGTTGCCATTATCTGTATTTTTATCCTGCTCTTCTTCTCAGGACACCATGGCAAAGCGGAACACAGTTATAGGGACCCCATTTTGGATGGCTCCAGAAGTGATTCAAGAAATTGGGTATAACTGTGTTGCAGACATCTGGTCTCTGGGAATCACTGCGATAGAAATGGCGGAAGGCAAACCACCATATGCAGATATTCATCCTATGCGGGTAAGGACTGTGGCCTTTTAAAATGTATTGCTGTACGGAAAGGTTTTGCTGAATAACATATTAACATTCCATCTTGCTTTTAATTAGAATAAATGATTTGTTTTCTGTCAGTTCTTTGTACTGTTGATTAAATGAAAAACAGTTGTTTGAGAAGGAGAATCTTCATGGAAGATTAATGGGAAGGAAAATCATGGTCTCTTCTGTTAAGACATAGCTGCAGCTGCCTGTGTTGGGGGTGATGTAACATATTTTCAGCTGTATTATCCTAGAATCATGAAGGCTGGAAAAGACCTCAAGGATCATCAAGTCCAACTGTCAACCCAACACCACCTAGCCCACTAAACCACGTCCCGAAGCACCACATCTACATGTTTCTTGAACCCCTCCAGGGATGGTGACTCCACCACTTCCCTGGACAGCCTGTTCCAATGCCTGATCGGTCTTTCAGTGAAGAAATTTTTCCTAATATCCAACCCCTTTTTTTTTTTTTAATGCAAGCACAAACTTTTAAGGCTTAAAAATGGCAGATCCACACCATTTGGGGCATATAATGGCTCAGATAGAAGTGTAAGCATCTAGTGAGAAAATCTGGTTTCTTGCTGCTACTTGATCCCTCTGAGTGTGTGTAATATTGGCACAAACTCTTCAGAAGCAGCAAACTTGAAATGTCTTATTGTTTGTCAATACCAGTGTGTGTTTGTGTGTATTTATGTTGTATAGTTGGAAAGCTTTAAACTTTCTTTGGAAATCTGGAATATTCTTCTGTTTTCAGGCAATTTTCATGATTCCTACCAATCCACCTCCAACATTCCGGAAACCAGAGCTCTGGTCAGACAGTTTCACCGACTTTGTAAAACAGTGTCTAGTCAAGAGCCCAGAGCAGCGTGCCACTGCAACACAGCTTCTGCAGGTCTGCCTTTTCTTAGAAGAACGTAAGCTCTAGAGAACGCTTGCTAGGGTAGCCAGGGCTGTGTGTCTGATGTTGGTTTCATTTCTTGCTGCTCCTGCTCACTACAGATTTTACTTTTTAGTATCTGATTTTAAAAATCTTACCCTCAACTTCAACTTTTCAGTTCTTCTTGAAGAACCAGTCTAATGGCAACTTCCTACCATTGTCTTCTCTGGTTTCTTTTCTGTTTGTTTGGCTTTTGGAGGTTTTTTTTTTACTTTCAAATTCTCACACACACTGCCAAGAAACTGCCTTTTAAAACACTCAAAAGGGGAGGCTAAATGAAAGCGATTACCAGGCCTAGACCATTCTGAGCAATGATCTGTGTAATTAGTTCTGGACAGCTGCTAAGGAAAGAAATAAGTTAGAGTTGAGGGAGGGGAATGAGCCCAAGGTCTCACAGCAGTGGTGCCTTTGGAGCATGATCTTGTTTGGAGCGTGGGAGGTGTCTCTCCTGTGCCAAAGAGAAGTATTAGATTTTTATTTTAGTAATGTATTGAGTTAAACCTTAATTTTGGTTCCAAGTAGGCTGTAGTAACAGTGTTTTTTACTATTGTATCTTGGGCTGGAGGTAGTGCTTATTTGTTTTTGAAATACTTCCCAGCATCCATTTGTTAAAAGTGCCAAAGGAGTGTCAATTCTGCGAGACTTGATTAATGAAGCAATGGATATCAAGCTGAAACGTCAAGAGGCACAACAGCGTGAACTAGATCAAGATGATGAAGAAAATTCAGTGAGTATTTAATAGCAACAATGTGCGAAGTCCCAGCTCTTGCTCCTTTCATAAGGCTTAGCTGCTCTGGGTTTTGGTTTTGTGATATTTTGTCCAAGTGCCCATGGATTTGACTTGGTTCTTGAGTTTTCTACTTTATGATTGCTTAACTTGATGCTTGGTCCCTGCTCAGTCTTTTTATTTGAGTGGGATAGTCAGCACATATGGCTTATTGTTTAGCTAGAGACCTGTGATTGAATAGGTCTGCAAAGTAGTGTATGCAAAAGACTTGATTCATTTTTGCAGTTAGATTATTTATGCAGTAATGAGAATTTTTCATTGTAGATTCAGGTCTTAGACTGCTCTCCTAGTATAAAGTAATAATATCATCTGTGATACACTGTGATATAAGTATGTTATGTTGTTTTACTATTGTTGTGCTTTAGAACCCCCCTTATAGAAACTTTCTATTACACAAGAGCAACCGCCAGAAACCTGAGGTGAGGGCATGACAAGTGTTCAGGGGATTGCTGTGAATTTAAGTTTGGGCTCCTTGTTTCAGTGGTTACAGCATGTGAATATGGAAAGCATGTTGAAAGCTGTTTTTTGAGCCTCTGCCTGCTTCAACCTGAATAAATGAAATGGGCAACAAAAGGCATTGTGTGCCAGGCCTGTCAGGGGTTAGACTGGAATAGCATGGCCCACAGTATCTGTGCTGAAGGTATTGTTTGTCTAGTTTTCCAGTTTAGGACCACCTATTTATTCAGTGTGGAAGTAACTTTGTCACATTGCCATGATGTCGACTCTGAGAGTATTGTCCTTACCCTCTCTCCGTCATTTCTGACTGATCTGGAGTCACACTGCTGAGCGATGGTGTCTGTGTAGTGGAGTTGAGTGGTTTCTGTTGGTGTGTGTGTTTTCCCAAAGCTTCTCCTCTCTGTGTCTGCTAGCAGAAGAGTGTTCCCAAGCACTTCCCACATACTGTGGAAATTTCTGCTGTAGTCCTTTGTTAAATGATATGTAGCTAACAAATTTATTACTTCCTCTCACCCACTCATCTCCACGTAAAATTACTTTTCCTCCTTTAATGTCTCATGTAGTTTTCTCCTCCTCTTGCTGTTGGTTCTGAGGTTGGGAAGTAAGTGATACAGATTCCCTTGACAGAACAGATAAAACGCATGGAACACCAGAACGTGGAGGGTGTACTTCTTTCTTTCAGTGACATTGAGATGGAGTGTTACAGCTTGATGTGTGAGACCTGTGGTTTCCCTCTAATGCTAAGTCAGATCAGTAAGCCTGTGGTCACGTACAAAGAACTTCATTCTTGTAACAAAACATGAGCATCTTATCCAAGGTGAGATGCCTAGAAACTCTGCTGTAAACCTAGGAACTGACTTCTGTTGTTGTAGTTGGGTGCCTGGTCCGCATTTCCAAGAAACTAAATAGATTGTGGAAATTTTGACCTCGTTCTTAATGAAATCCTAGTTGCAATATATACCTACTGAAGCACACACCACCTATTGAAACTGCTGTGTCTGGCCACTGTAACTATCTGCCAGGAAGTTGTCCTACCAGAATTTGTTTCAGGAGCTTGTGTTTTCCTCCAGGTCTCTTGAGCCTTGACAGCAATAATTCAATTTCTATAATATTAGTACCTGTTAACAAATGGAAAGAGAAGAAATAATTTTAATCTGAAAAAAGTGACTAGACTTGCCCTTTTAAAGATTTGCAAGTTAAGTTCATTCTTTGTCAGTGCTTCTGAAGTTTATAGCAAGTAAGACTACCTAAATGTTAAAGACAGACTCCTAAAAAATAGGGTGATCGCTTTTCTTCAGTGTGCCAAAGGCACCCCAGACTTGATTGACTTGATAGACTTGTTGCTGTCTAATAACTAATGACTCCTCAGTGAGCTGTACCACATGGGATAGGGTTTTAGGTCTACTATTAAAACTGGCAACGTGATTAGAAACACTTAATGACTTGAGTGAGTATTATCATCTACTCTTATAGACAGGTCACCAGCTCAGAAATGAGATACAACTCACATTGAGAAGCTTCTGCTGATTATTTGTCTGTTCTCTTATTTATCATGCTGGCAGAAAATACGAAGACTTTTCATTACCTGTTTGGAGATGACAGGGAGAGAACTAAGTGCATAAAACAAAATGTCGCTTCTATGTGTATTTGTAAAAATCTCTGAATTAGTAAGGCTTGCTGGTGTTGTTGAATACCGACTTTCTTCCTGGGACTTCACCACCATCTGTAAAAATGTATTTACGGCATCCTTGTACAGGAAGAAGATGAAACCGATTCAGGTACCATGGTGAGGGCAAGCGGAGATGAAACTGGTACCATACGAGCTGTCAACACCATGACTGATGGAGCCAACACAATGATAGAACATGATGGCACCTTGGAATCCCAGCTGGGTACAATGGTCATAAACACAGAAGAGGAAGAGGAGGAGGGCACCATGAAAAGTAAGAAAACATCTTTAGGTCCTAAGCAATTTTCTAGAAATTAATGTGGGCTATGATATGTATTCCCAACCTGCTTTGATATTTTTGGTAGCTTATTGTGATGCCTTTTGGTTGTAGAGATCTAAAACTCTTAGGTCAATGCCCCCTGGCAGTAGAGAAGAGAGACCTTTCTAGGTCCAAGTTTCAAGCCATTTTTTCAGTCCTGCACTTGATATAACTGATGAGTTGTTCACAAATTTCCACAAGTTTCTGTGCTGATTGAATAAGATCTGATTCTAGCTATATGGGGTTTTTGTTGGTTCTTTTTGTCTGTTTTGTGTTTTTCACTGAACGTAGAGGAGAGAGACTCTAGCAAAGGGTTAACAGAAAAATTGTGTGACTTTAGGAGATGATCTGTCTGCAACCTGGCATCTGAAACAGCAAGTCTGTTTCAGAATTGATGCATCAATTAAGGGCTACACTTATGAAATGACAAATACCTTGCACATTTCAAGCACAGCAGGGCACACAGTGGAAGGAGCTAGCATCTCTCTGGACTTGGGCATTTCTTTAGTGTTACTTTAGTTAATAAGGACAGTGGAATAGACTGTGTGTTGCTGTTCTGAGACATTCAAGTTGAAATCCATTCTGCCCTAAAATAGAAAAGCTTACTGAAACTTGAAGCCATGACAGAGGATGTAAGATTTAAAATGATGTGACTTTGATCTCTGATAGTCTGTGGGAGACCTCACAGCTTGAACTGGAAAAGGGTTAAAAATGTTTCTTTGATGAAAGAAATGGCAGGGAGAGCCTCCCTGGAAATGTAGGACTAGAAGAAAAAGAATATTTTCTCAGCTATGGATTCTCATAAAAAGCTATTCTCACTGATTGGGTGGACTTGACAGTATTGAGGCAGAGGTAGTTGTTGATGTCTCAGCTGGCCAGCATGGGTGCTTGCTCAAGGACTGAGGAAAGTGCTGAGTAGGGGCTCAGCAGTAGTAAAATATGACCGTCATAGGCAAGGCTCGTACTTTTGGCTCTTTCACTGCTTCCAAAGCCTTTCCTGGCCATCTGATTTTTAATCTTTAGCTATTGTGGGAGAAGAAAAACTCTCAACAGGAGTTTGGAAAAATTCTTTTGTTGGGAATTTCAGTGTTGAAAGCTTCTGTGTGGGGACCCTTTAGAGCCTGTTGAAAGTTACTGGTTTTGAGAGTGAAATTCCAGCAGAACCCATTTAAATAGTTTTGCGAACTTTGGCAAAAGCTAATGCAGCACTTTAAACCCAGAGGCGTCAGCCCATGTAGCGGCTTGTGCCAACAAAGACAAGGAGTAATGCAGTCGAGTTTTGTGGAACAAGGTAGCTCTAGCAAGGAGACAGAGGGATGCTTAGGGTAGTTTAAAAGGTCACCCAAAGAGTGGGACTTGTTAACAGCCTTAAATAAACCCAGTGTAGCTGCTGTTTCTTTACAAATAGACAACACCGTTAGTTTCTCATCATCAGGGTGTGCTGTTCCATTTCATGATTCACAATAGCAGAGGTTTTACTGTCTGTGGTGCTCCAGCACTGGCTGCCAAAGGTGTGTAAGTAAAGCACCTCTTCATTTTATCTTCCTGTGTTTAACATGCGCTTATCTTCTCACCAGCTTTTTAAGATTGCCGCACTTGTAACTCAAAAGCATCCAATGCTCTCTACAGACTAGTGTACAGAGTTTTGAGAGGAGGCCTTTGATAATATCTCTTCTGCAAGGACATGCTCTCTTTTTGGGTAGTTATGAAGATATTGCAGTCTCTTGAACAGGGTGTAGTATCTAACCTCAAGAGGGAGCTCCAGAACAAGCTCTAAGAGCTCTAGATCTTTGTGACTAGAAAGTCGAGTTTTTATTTTAAAACCCCCTTAGGCTTTAGACTTCTTAAAAACACTCTGTTCTTAAACTGCTGCTGTGTAACCCTGTTCAAAGCTGAGTATACATCAGAAGTGCCTGAGTAGCTCTGTGTTCTGGAGGAAGCTTTCTGAGATCCTGGGTGCAGGTGATGTTTGACGCTGGTATTGCTTTCACATCCACAGGTTCAATACCTTATAGTATTTAGTGAAACAGCTGCACTTAGTGCAACCTCTGCTGCAGGTTGTGCTGTATTTTAATGACTTTAATTCCAAGAAATCTGATGTTAATGAAAGCAATTGTACCAGGCTAAAACTTAACTTTTCCTTAAGACCTTATTCCCTTTCTTCCCTGTAGCATAATGCTGAAATTCTTGCTGCTGCACAGAGCGTTTCTGTGTTTGTGGCTGGGATGCACTGCAAGGCAGTGTCTCTGAGCAGCTTGCCCTTCATGTGAATTGCCTATAGCTCCATTTTTCTGCTTGCCGTTTCCATATTCATGTTCTCCTAATATTCAGTTAAATTGATTTAACTGTAAAGCTCACCAGCCTGCTGCAGAACTCTCTGGAGCAAATTTTTTTTGTAATCATAACTATAAATGTAATAATACTGTTTGGAAACCACTAATTGTGGAGAAGCTTCATTGATTCAGATTTTTGAAGAAGTCTATATTTCACTTGGTAGCTTGTGTTATGACTCACAATAAAACCTGTTTTAAGTCAATAAAAAAGTTCTGTTTTTTTTCTTGCACAGCAAGTAGGAGAATTTAGCTTTCCTACGTGTCTTGGGCTTTGTAACTCCAGGCTTCTGAGCTTGTCTTCTAGCCCTTTCTCCTAATTCGAAAAAATAAATCCATCTCTTCACCAGTTTTTGGTTTGGTTTTTTCTTAATGTAAAAAGTGTTTGTAGGACATTAGGACATTGAAATATGATGCTTTAGAGTGGGTTGTCTTCAAAATCTCTAGTAAACAATTTCCAATAGCCTTGAAAGTGATTCTTACGTAAATCAATTCATGACTTTTCAGGCTCAGGAAAAGCATTCTTAAATTCCAGTATTTTAAATGCCAGTATTTTACATTGTAGGGGAAGGTTCATTTGTAATCAGTTGGGCTGTAATTCTTTCCTTAAATTCTTTCATTTGCTTGGCTTTTTTCTGGGCACTCAATATAAATATTCAGGCAGCATTAAAGATGTCACTATGACATTCTCTTACACATTCTGAAAGCACTCAAGTGATTGCCTGAAACCGCAGATACTAAATTTTGCTGCGACACATTTTACTTATAAATCGATTGCTAACATATTACTTATGGATTGCAGTTAAACTCTTCCAGGAAAACTCTGGAAGCAGCTGAAGAACTATAGATGAAGAATCATTTGTAACAACAGACATTTCCATTGTGCTTGAGAGCTGGAATAACTTGTGAACTGTGAATATGTCTGAAATAATCTTTTTTTAAAATTGTTCTATGAAAGAATATAGAGTGCTAGTACATAGTGCAGCATTTTTTACTCTTTTTGCTTTTTCTGCTTTATTTGCTGTAGGTCTTTAGATAGTGGAAATTTGGCATGAGTTTGTCTCTTTGATTTAAAGAGTGGAATATAATTTTATAATAAAGCAGATAAACGTATTGCCTTCCTTGGACTCTGCAGTATGATCATATCCAAGTGAAATAGGATCTAGTCTGTCTAGTACTATAATCTGTCCTATCTTCTATGTTAAATTGCCTCTTGCTTGTTTAAGCACCAAATAAAATGACACTGGAGAATATAGAGCTGCCAAGAGTGGTGTGAGTTGGGCTGTCTGGTTTTTGGGCAGAGATGAATGAGGGATTTGGGCGGAAGAATTGTGGGTGTGGGGTTTTGTTGACATGACATGCATTCAGTTGAACGTCTAGTGCAGAGGCAGACCAGAAGCTCTGATGACACTGTTGCCTCTACCTGCACCTTACACTATCAAGGTAAACATTTCTAATAGTTTCTGAATGTTTAAAATAAAATATTCTAGGCTTAATTCTTATAAGAAAGTTAGGGGTGGTTTGGGTTGGTTTTTTTTTTGCTTTTACCATGCCCATGCTGTTAAGCATGGTTGTGTCCTTTTAAAAAGCTATTTCCCCTTTTGAGGGGAGATAGGGTTTCATTAGCAAATTAAATGAGCTGAGATGCCAACTTGGCAACTTCCTATTAGAAAAATGATTGAGTAAGCTTGTTAGTCTGGGTGGCTTTGTGAGGCATCCAGTGGGTGACACTTAAACCTAAACTAGAGCAGTGTTACTGCCAAGGCTCAGGAAGCTTTGTCTCTCTGCTAATTAACCTGTAATTTTTCATGTAAAGCAATGACTGTAAAAGCTGTAACATGAACAGCAGGATGAATATGGATGGCAGAGGTTTATGTGATTGCCTTAATATTATAATTGAATAAAGTATTACTGCATCCAGTGGGTGACACTTAAACCTAAACTAGAGCAGTGTTACTGCCAAGGCTCAGGAAGCTTTGTCTCTCTGCTAATTAACCTGTAATTTTTCATGTAAAGCAATGACTGTAAAAGCTGTAACATGAACAGCAGGATGAATATGGATGGCAGAGGTTTATGTGATTGCCTTAATATTACAATTGAATAAAGTATTACTGGTATGTATGTAGCTGTGGGTGGTGTAATATCAGGAGTTGTCCTAAAAAGTGCAGGGGCATGTTATCCAAATAGCTGATGCAGGTACTGTAGAGAATAGCTCCACATCTTGTCTGGATTTACGTCATGTGTATCTCAAAGATATTGGCTGTGTTTTGCCTCTGTTTTTCTCTGTGGACAATAGCTCCTCATAGCAGCTTCCCACTACTTAGTGTTATTAATGTCCAGTGGTACAGTTCTGTGTTTAAAATAAATTGGTCCATTTAGGCACAATTGGATCGTAAACCACTCGTAGCGTTATGCATTTAAATGGCACACTGTTTATAGAAACACCTACATTGATTAAATTCTTCTCAAACTGTAAGAAGCATTATTCTGCCACTCTTGAGGTGTGGAGAATATAAATCTTCACAGATAAGTCTTCTAGGTGTGTTCCTTTATGACTTTTATCTTAATAGCAGCCCTGCTGGCAAACTCAACATAAACAGCAGCCAGCCCGATTTAAGAATATCAAGTTGTGTGGCCATGCAGCCTGTATTTTTGAGCGATGGGAGGAGTTGTATGAGCTGTCATTTTGCTGCTGGGTTTTTGCTGTGGGTTTTGTTTTTCCTGTTTTGAATAGTGTAGGCTGCTGGATGTCTGTGCAGTGTGTTAGCAATTGAAATAGTGGCTCTGCGCAGACTGCAGCATGAAGAAAAGTTAAGTCTGGGGTCTAAGCTGGATGCTTGTCCACCTTTGGTTGTCCTGAATATTTGAGAAAGCTTTAACTCTAAAAAATAACTCTGTTAATATTTATAGTTTCAGAGACATTGAAATGGGAGAAAGGGATGTATATGTTTCACACAGCTATATTGACTGTTCCTAACACTTTATTATTAAGCACCCCTGCATTTGTGATGGTGGGGGACAAAGTAGGGGGATATTTCTTTTCTGGACAGAACATTGTCTTGAGGAAGATGTGAACTGTGACTAATAGAGCCATACAGGAGGCAGTATGTTTCAGGAGACTCAACCAAGAGACAGAGTAGTAGTAAATCACTTAGTAAGTATGTCTCTGTCCCATTTGTGTGCATATATTTGCACATACAGACAAACTGTAACCTACCTGTCTCTTCTAAGAATAAACTCACTTCTTACTGGATCAAAATAAACCCCAGAGAAAGCATTCCTCCTGAGCAGGAATGAGGAAAACTCTATTCATTCTTAAATTCCTTAACTGCAGACATTTAAAATCAAATTAGTTTTTACCAGCAGAATTTCAAGCTTCAGTAAAAAAAATGTTCATTGCCCTGTTGTGTTCTGCTCTCTCTAGATAAGCAAATGAGTTTTGGGTTATGAATAGAAAGGGTGTTGGCAAATGCTCACTTGGTTGTGTGCCATCTGGGGAGCCTGAGCTGTTACCCACAGTGTGCTGGACCTGAAAACTGCATCCCTGTTGATGAGGTGGTTTCTCATTAAGATTCATCAGAACCCGAGCCAGCTGATGCAGGATGTGAAATGTTCACTTTGTTCTTGGTACACCTTCACATCTCGCTGCCTGTGTCACGGACTGCGGTTGCTGGACTGGATTAGCAATTCAAGCTAATGAGGTGAAAGATGTAAGGTGTTCACTGAAAATTTGTGACAGAGGAAGAAAGCTGCTATATATCTATAATTTTTTTCTGAGTTTTTATGTTAAAAAAAGATCCTAAAGGAGGTAACCTGCTCTTAAACAGCTTTCATTACTGTGAGGATTTCCTCCTCTTTCAGAAAGAGTCCTCAATCACACACACCATAGCTTTAGGTGAGTGTTGGTGCTCTTCTCCTTAGATGACTTTGATGTCTTATATTCATTAAAAGAGGTTAGTTAGGATATCTAGTGTTGATTTTTTTTTTATGGTCATTTAGGAGCTCCTTCTTAATAGCCGGATCTGTCAGGTATGTTCTGCTTTGATTTAGGTTGAGATAGTCCATAATTATGGGAAGACTTGTCCTCATAAGCTTCAGTAGATATGAAGTGTTATGTGGTCTGCTTTTAATGTGAGGAAATCTCAGCTTGTGTTGCCATGGGGTGAGTTCATTAATGATGGAACACTTTTTGCTCTGGTTGAATAAATTGGTGTCTCTGTGCTCAGCTGCATAAAATGACTCAGTCCTGTTCATACTGTACAAATTATGCTGTCCAGCTGCTGAAGTTCATCTGCGATCTCTAAGAAATAGCCTGCAGCAAATAAAACTGCAATTCCATTTGAAATTAATATTAATGAAGTGTTGCTTGCAGATAATCATCAGGCTCTGTTTTGTGCATCCCAAATACGGGTGCATTTTCAGTCTTAAAGTTACATAATTCAATCTAAAGCAGACAGATGCTTACTGAGACTACTGGGGACTAAAGCTGTTACGTGAGAAGTCAGGGAAAGATCTGTACTTATTTGGACCACTAAAATGAGAGATGACATTGGATGTGAGAAGTCTTAAAAAAAAAAAAAGGCAAGGGGGGAAAGTGAATACTGTCAAGGATTATGGTTTGAATGCCACAGAGCTGAGGCTTGCTCAAGAACTAGTGCATGTACACTGGCTACCCATCAACTGCAGACTGGAAATCAGAGGGGTTGTAACTGCAGGAGAACAGCAAGGCTGTCGACAGCAAGGACAAAGCAAACAGATTGCTTTACAGTAGATCTTGATCCCTCTGTGAAAGGGACGATATAATCTTGTGTATGATAGCAGAAGACTGTGCTGCTTGTCCCAGGGGATCCTTTCTGCCGTTATCACTGCCTTTAGTCAGATGTATGGCTCTGCTGGCTTTAAAGTTAACATGAGTGCTCTTCACTGCAGCTCTGCAGAGCTTTTTGGAGCTCCTGCTCACAGGGTTGTGACTTCCTGAGCTTTGTGCAGAGCAGTCGTGGTACTTTCCTAGCACAAGTCAACTTAAAATTTTTTGCTTTTGTTGCTCCTGACACCACCTCCTTGTAAACAGAAGTATTCTCCAGAGCTAAGGCTGGTTGTCTCTTTAAAGATTGCAGCCTCCTGAAATCTTGACAAATACACATACATGTACCAAGTATCACGTTTTAGTTTGATACTGCTAACATAGTAATTGATCACATCATTGTTGATTTACATTACCTTCTTTGTAGATTAATTTGTAGCATGATCTCCTGACTGTTCCCAGCCGCAACTCTAGCTCCAGTTTTCATGATGCAAGGCAGGAAATCGCTCCCTGTGGCTTCAAGAGTAGGTATTTTAAGTATTAACTGTATTAACTTAACTGACGTGAGTAAAGAGGACACAAAACGCGTTCCTGAGGTTTTCGTTCTCTCTCATGACAAGGTTTGTGACTCTAGAATTCACCCCAGGTAGATAATTGTGATCTCTTTCAAGAGGAAAGAACAAAACAGGGATTCTTCTGCTGTCAAGTTTAAGTAGAGAAGAATAATTTAGGAGAAAAGCAGAAGTTCTAGTTTCATTACTCAGCAAGCCTGTTCAGATAGAAGGACTTTGTAATCCCATGTTCCTTTTGAAAGCATCCTTTGAAGCTCGGGAGCTTCTGAAAATTTTCAATTGTGAGAGCTAATTTGACAAAATCAACAAAATGAGTGCTTTGATTTCTGGAACTAGATGATACTGAATGATCTGGTTTCACAGGTATTCTTTACGGCTGGAAAAAAGGTCAATCTTGTGCTGGTTTAATTGACTATTCTGTTTCTTCTTTATAATTCTGCTTTCTTGCAGCATCGTATGGAAATAGAAATGTCTTGAAGGCTCTCCACACCTTCTTTGTCATCTTTTGCTTGGTGTGAGGAGGTCTGTATGCTGCAGTCAGCCACTAAGCCTGACCTCTTCCATTCCCTCAAGTATCCAGACAGGTGACATTTTTTGGGAAGGAGCACATTGTTGTTTTAGTTTTTTCCCTCAAAACTTGTCATTGCTGTAGCCTAGCAGAGGAGAGGGTCCAGTATGCTGAGAGGGGTTCTGCTCCTCACCACACGGCCAGCAGGACGCCGAGCAGTCCTGCCCAGCTCTGTCCAGCTAGCCTGAACCTGCCATTCTGCAGTCAGCTGGACCGGCTCCAGCAGAGCTGCGGTGTTCCATTTGTGTAATTAATACAGCTCCTAAAAGATGACTGTGTATCTTAAATGGTAGACCATTAATGGCTCCAGGGACCTCTCACTGCTCATCCTTATAAGCAACTCTAGGTTCCAAAATAAATGCATGGTGAAGCCTTTCTTGTCACCGCAGGGTGACCTTCTCTTCTCTGGCTCTTCTCTGCCACGCTTGTGATCTCACTTTCTGTCAAATGCTCATATTTTAGTCTAACCCTATAAAACGAGGAAGCTAAATGCTTTTTGGCACAGACACGTTCCGTGCGGTGTCATCTTTCAGCAGCATCTGCTTCTGCAAATAGCAGTGATCGATTTTTGTCTTCAGCTGCCTGTTACCAAAATCTTAAAGATATAGCGGTGTGATCCTTGTGTTGAATTAATAGCAGATCATCTTTGGAAAGATGACACTACTGTTAAGTGCCAAGATTGATGAAAAGAAATCCAGTCGTGCTGGGAAGATAATTGATTTCATGTAACGTTGGTTTTTCTGAATATGCGTCCCTACTGAGATGGTAGCAGCAACTAAAATTTCAGGCATTTTAGATCTGCGTTCTGTAGATTTTTCATTTTATATTATTTTTTCCCTTTCTTTGTTTGTCAGTTAACAATCTGTTAAAAAAACAAAACCCAGAGCGCTAAAGTACAGGTGCGATGTTAGATGTTGATGTGTAGAAATGCACTCACCTTGGTGACTAAAGCCGATGGAGATCCTTGTGTGCATTGGAAAGGCCCGAGGTGACTGCAAGGTGAGAGGTGTCTGACAGCGGGTGTGAAGAGCGTGGGTCGCAGGAGAGCTTGGCTTGGCAGGGAGCTCTGGAGGTCATCGGTCTGGTTCCCGGTGTGACGGCTGGGACCAAGTGCCATGTCAGATGTGGTTGCTCAGGGTCTTGCCCAGTTGCTCCAGCCCTGCTCCGTTGCACAACCATCCCTGTTATGAAAACTGTCTTCCTTGTGTTCAGCCGAGCTGTCCTTGCTGCAGCTCAGACTGTGCCTCTCAGCCTTCTGCTGGGGAGAGCAGGGCTCTGATGGCCTGTTGGGGTGGGGGACTGCAGCTAGAGCCCCTCCTGCCCCCCTGAGCTGAACAAACCCCCTTCCCTCCCACCCTCTCAGCATGGCAGAGACCCCTTTGGTGTCCCGGCAGCCTTCTGCTTGCAGCCCTCCAGCTTTTCAGTCACTTGTACTGGTGGGGCTGAAAATCCAGTTGTGCTCTTCAGGATTATAGACTGCCACCACCACTTCACGTGCTTCCTTCTTTGTCTGTTTGATTTCTGCATGAAAACAGAAGTTTTATTAAATAAAGCTGGCTGGGGTTTGGCTGTACCTTTTGATAATTCAGTGTTGCTACAATAGGTTGTTGTTCAGTAGATGTAGCTAGTCATTTATAGATATCACAGTTCTTGGTAAAATACAAGGTGCGAAGAAATGAGCATGATTATTTTAAATGACACTGAATTAGACTCTGGTATGAGCGAGCAGTCTTTAAAAAAAAAAAAAAAAAAAGAAAAAACTGAATAAGCCAGTGTCACTGGAGTGAAATGCTTGCTTTCAAGGTCTCCTGTGCTGCAAACAATTGTTTCCAAAACATACAGTACAAGCTTGATTTAGATTTTCTATTTTTTTTCCTTAGGAAGCCTGAATTACTGAGAGTAGGCTGGCTGTCACCAAGCTGTGTATAGATTAGTCTCGGTAGTTATGAATTCCTCTATCTCTACAAAATTTGCCACAGTTGTCCATAACAACTTACCTCCTGCTTCAAACAGGCTGGACTGCAACAAAATACGAGGGGTCTGTTTACTTCATTAAAGTAAAGAAATGCTATATCACTTAGCAGTAATTGGATTGC
Source organism: Pterocles gutturalis (assembly GCF_000699245.1). Lineage (NCBI taxonomy): Eukaryota > Metazoa > Chordata > Aves > Pterocliformes > Pteroclidae > Pterocles > Pterocles gutturalis. The sequence goes on along the minus strand of NW_010136571.1, from coordinate 26,488 downwards.
TATTGTCTTGCCGTAATTATTCCCAACAGCAAATCTGTTCTGCACTTTGCAGACGTGTTTCCTGACTGACCTTCACGTAGCCTGTCTGAAGGTGTCTTTCTTGATCTAATTCTGTGTGATGAGGGTTTTGTTTTTAAAAACAAAGGGGAACTACTGCCAGGGGTAGAATAATTTATCTTTGCTCCAGTTGTCGTAGTGCGAAAGTATAAGCCCTTCAGTTCACGCTTGAGCTTTTAGCTGACCCTGGAGAGGCAGGACGATGCGGTGCTTCTTCAAAATGCATCGTGACATTTCAGGCTGCGTAGAACCACACTTCTCTCAGTATCATAGCCTAAATATCCTGCCAAGTTTTCTCATACTTTGCAGAAATCTGTTATGTATTTAAAATGTTTATAGACAAATAACTTCCTAAAGTATCTCATAGATGACTAAGGAATTCGTGCACTTGTTGGAGGATCAGAGAGTCTGCCAGGCAAGTTCTGGATGGCAATTTTATGAGCAAGAATAATATTCAATGATTAAATCTGAATGGGTTTCCAGAGTAGCTAATATTTTTTCAAGAGGAAAGCACTGCTGAACGTCCTCAGTGAGGACTTTGTGAGAGCCTGCCTTCTGTACAAACTCCTGAAGGAGAGGCTCTACATTATGCAGACCCCACAAACCCCTCAAAGGATGGCTCCAGCCCCTGTGTGCTTGTCTGAAGCTCTAAACTTTTGTTTGATTGCCTGCTTGACAGATGAAAATATCATTTCAAAAATGTGTAACTTTCAGCAGTGAACGTATTTCCACCGTCCAGAATTAGCCTATTCTGATGCCATTTTCTGCTAACTTCAGTCCTAATCCTGCTTTCTGAAAATGATGGTTTCTGCATTGCTTAAAACATATGTTTCAAGTATGATTAACCTACACCAGTGTTAGAGAACCATATTTTATGTGAACAAAAACATTTTGTTCGATATTGTTACAGCGCTGACTTCCCTTCTGCTCACAGGTTTTTGTGAAGTATTTTATCCTAAAGAACAGACAAGGGCATTGGGCTGTGAGCAGTCTGTAGCTGCATTTGCAGCTTTCGTGGTCTCGTGGTGCAGCCCTGGTTTCTGGACAAGCCTGCCTCTTCATTTCGATGGAGACTGCCCAAGCTGTTCGCTGCACTGTAACTCCCTGGCCAGGCCAGTTCTGAGTGGAGGGGTCTGGGCAGCATCTGAGCCTGTACTGGTTGCACTAGCAGAGAAATCTTCCTTTGGGGATAGTGAAGGTCTTTCGGTCTTGATTTGCTGTGAAGTTACATTTTGTGTTTTCTTCCTGTGTTGGTTTTATAGTGTCTATACTGGGAAGCAGAATTTTCATCCTTTCACTTTTCATCGCTTCCTTCCCTGTTGCCCTGTCGACACCCTGCAGCTGAAGCCGCCTCCGTTCATGGAGCCCACCCCCTCTCTCCAAACAGCACGGGGGATCTGCTGTGATCTGGGAGCTCAGACCCTGCATTTCTTCCTTCAGTGATGGAAACCTGTTTGCTGAATGGCTTGCTACCTTTATTTGTGTGTAATGGTACTGAAATCCCATGAGCAGGGATTCAGATGGTGTGATAGCTGAAGGAAGGAGGGATGCATTAGCGTTTGTATCCCTAATCCCACCAGCTACCCAACACACCTGGGCACCCTAGGAGAATATAATTTTACTATCTCGTTGCTTTTAACAGATCAACAGTATTCTTCCTTTTAACTTCTGCTTGTTCTAAAGACTAATTTAGACAAATGAGACTGATGTAAATCTGGTTGTGCTAAAGCTTTGTGCTCTTGGCTATATCCTTTCTTCTGTCGGTAAGGGTCAACTCTTTCTTATTAAGAACGGTGCTTGGGAGGCTTATGAGACCTGCTCTTAAAAATAAAAGTATTCATTTTTAGGGGTTATTTTGACTCCTCAGTCTCTCTTTGTACCTTAGACCATTTCTTATTACCCTGAGTTTCTTAAATGCAGTCTAGAATTGAATGGTTAATCTATATATCTGGCTCAAGTAATCCACTGAAAGTGTGTTAGGAGGAATTAATTTACAAAAAGAAAACTAGCACAGTAAACTTGAAACCTTATTAAGTGACCATTTATAAAAAGAAAAAAAAAGAAGCTTTGCTAACTAATCCCTTCTAAGCAAGAAATGTAGAACTTGATTGCTTCTATCCAAGGCAAGTTGTGACACTTGTGTTGTAGACATGGTCTTTGAAAGCCTTGCTTTTGTACTGTTGATAAATATAAAGATTAATTTCTTCTTGTAAAGCAATGCTGTTTAGTTTTGGAACTTTGTGTATTTTGCAGTGCATGCAACCTGGCTGGGATGAAAACACCCAACCTCTTCAGCTGGTAGCAGTTCAGTTCTAGGATGCCATGCGTGAAGCTCTGTTACCTGATGGTGTGCTTTGATGGATTGATTGCCGGTCTAGAGACCAGGGCCTCCAGCATTGTAATCACTTGTGTGGCGGGTTTTAAGCTTCCCTTCAGTTTTCTCACTGTACAGTCAACTGGGTTTTTTTTATTTTTAATATTTCCAGGGAGGGATGAAACAATGCAGCCAGCCAAACCATCATTCCTTGAATATTTTGAGCAGAAGGAGAAGGAGAATCAAATCAATAGCTTTGGGAAGAATGTGTCTGGCCAGACAAAAAATTCATCTGATTGGAAAGTACCACAGGATGGAGACTACGAATTTGTAAGTCTATACTTTGAAATTCAATCAATGTGACAATCTTTAAGAGGTTTAGTCAGAGCTGCTGTAAGATTATTTCTTGTTTTGACAGACTAATGGAAACTTGAGGAGATTCTAATTGCTAATGCATTGGATGGGGCATACTGAAACACTCATTTTCTTTAGGTTTTCTCGGTATTCATAACCAGTCATTATCTGTATGCTTTCCTTGTTGAAAAACAAATGAACGAACAAAAAAGCCTGAGGACATTAAGCTATCTTGCTTTTCTTCCCCATTATGCATTTAAAATAAAAAGACAGAAATCCAGATGGCAGTTGGAAAATGCAGATCCTGAATGTATAGTGCTAGAACCATTGAATTTCCTTGTTTTTCTCAAGCTTTGGCACTAGGTTTTGTTTTATTGTATAAGCATCGAGCTTGTCTTCATTTATCTTTCAAATCTTCAATTTCAATTTTCCTAACTAAGGTTTACATGCTCAGAATTTTCAGGAACTTTTCAGAACTCCAAAGAAAGATCTATTAAAATAAATGTTAATAAATTTTAATATTAAATTCATTTAGTGAGGATGGAAAATTTCTGGTTTGAGTTTAAAATGCCAGAATATGCACGCTCTGCTGAACACTGTTCCCTCTGCTGCATTTTCTTGCAATGGTACTTCAGTGAAAGCACTTTTTGCTTTATGTGCATTGTTGTCTGTTCGTGTTGCCCATGATTCAGGTTGTCACGCTGTGTTCTGTAGTTGGTGGGATTCACTCCACCTTCACAAATCAGCGTGGAAAGTTCATCCCTGTGCTAGTCACGACTCGAGGAGATGCTTTAAGGCTGGAATAATAGCTGGAGCCTTTCATTCTCTTTGTACGGATTGTATAGACTACTGCTGTTACGTATATTTTGTTGTCTTTGTTGCTGCATCTCAGACTTTCTTATTTAGACTGAAAAGGATGGCTGGCTGCGGGGACCTGCTGCATTTTATCTTGTAGCCCTTTTTACTACATTATGTTTAGCCTGAAGGCTTAAAGTCACTGCATAAACATAATTTACAAAAATAACCTGCAAGCTGTCTGTGTGTCACAAGCACACGATTCCAGTCGACTCAGATACTTTATCTCACTCACCTTACACGTTGTAACTTAATTTAATGGATAAACAATTATTTTTCAATGTGTCATTTCCTAGGAAAGATGGGCTGGTTTGAAGTATCTTGGAAGTCTTTTGTAGTGTGCAGAAAGTGGCCCAAGGGGTAGCTTGTTATAATTATTTTACTTTCCAATTTGGTTGATAACAAGTTTAGCAATGACCCTTAGTTTCCAGTAGGATGTATTCCACCCTGCATACCATGAGCTGTAGGTGCGGGCTACACCTAGTGAGCAGCACAAGCAGCACGGATAACCCCAGGAGAGGTCGGTGCCATTCTAGCAAATGGGACCTACAAGTATTTTTAGAATGTGCAAAGCAACTGTTTGACACACATGTGACCTTGTTTACTGCTTTCCATTAGTACTGAAGTATTGCCATGTGCGTAGATTACCAGTGCGCTGGAAGCAATAAAAGCTAGCAATAAATGGGGCTTTGGGTCACCTTCACGTAGTAATTTGTAGACATTTCCCTTCCTGGCTGTACGTGTTTCTCTAGTTCAATTGTGTATGAATATACCAGCCTGTCTTGCATGCAGATTTTGTAACAGAGCTGCTTGCTTTTCTGTAGGATAAGAAAATTCTTGAAAGCAACCTTAATAAATATATGTAGGTATTTGTCAGTGCTTATCAGAGGCTTAGTAGCAGTAACCTCAGGTCATGTAATGTATTCAGAGACTTAAAACTGGGTGTTTTTCCTCTTTGGCTAAAACCAGATCAATTTGGCTAGCTATGGGTAAAAGGTAAAAGTCATGTTTATGAATGCTTTATTATTTGAAAGCATCAATGCAGTAAGCATTGTGGAATAAGAAAATATACCTTCACTTGTGGGTGCATAAAGTACATCTCTCCTAGACTTGCCTGCAGCTGTAAGTTATTTCTGCATTGTCAGAGTAGGCAGGTTTGAGCAGACTTTGTCTATAGTGTTTGCAGGGTTCCAAGTAAAGATGAGGATCAGCAAGATGCTGGGTGAATATTGTTTCCTCCTGGGCCTTAAGAAACTATTGAAATATTATTGCTTTGTGCTACTGCAGACTAGATAAATATGCCTTGTCTTCTCTTCTGTATTCCTCTCCCTCCTATGTGACTAGCACCTGGAGTCTCCTGTCTTCCAAAAAACCCAAAAAGGGCAATATTAAATTACAAGAGATTTTTGCTCATTTTCCCTGTAGCAAAACCATTTGACCTTTTCTTGACTAACATTGTTCTTCTGAAGCAGGCAGATAAGACACTATTTATACCACAATGACAATGTCATGTTAGATGAGGGTTAGATCGAGTCAGCCCCGTCCACTACAGAGCTGAAAACCCAGAGATCCTGTTCTGAAAGGTGATGAACTCCATTGCTGCCAAACGTGATGCTCTGGCTGTGTCCCGGTTGTGGTCTGAGATGGTGTAAACCCGGTGTATTTCCAGCAGTCTATTTCCAGCCTTGGATTTCTGAGGTAGAAATTAATAATAACTGAGTAGTCAATGCCCAGTGGTGCTAATGTTTATCCCCGTTCATGTCTGAACAAGAATCTCTGAAGATGGAAGCCCTGCTTGAATACAAAAAATGTTTTCAAGAACATTATGATTTATTTAACATAGTGAGAAAAAGTACTAATTATGGGCAAAAATTCTTGCTGTTAGGAAGAATATAACAAATTCTAATATGAAAATGCTGCAGGGGTGGGCTGTTAACGGGCAGGCTGCATTGTATGTAGAATTCCTAATTGCCATAATCAGATATCAACATTTTTTTAGTTGAATTTCATTTTCCCAGTGAACATTAGTCACATACTATTGCACCGACTTAATAATGCTAGAAGATTTGTTTAGACAATGTCAGATATTTTCTCACTTTAATCTTTCAGTAGTACTGTAACATACGGCAAAATTAATTGTGCTCTGTTTCCTGCCCTTCGACACAACAAACACTTTGCTTATTCCTATTGTAAAAGCTCTTTAACTCCTCTGAGCAGGCCAGTATGCTAATATCACTTGTGGCTAAAGTGAGATCACTTTTTTTATTCTGGCCCTGCTTGAAAGGCCTTCAGCCTTGACAAACCTATTGTGTAAGGTATTTGTGGATCATCCTGCCAGGAATGTTGTGTATTATACTGGAGGCCTATTTTGTTAGCAAATTAGCAGGTTCCAGCCATTCATGGCTTATGGTAGCTATGGCAATACAGAAGCCTTTTCAGTTCATGAGTCTGGTTTCACTGGGGGAAATGAGTGGCAGTGGAGCCCCTGTCAGTCTTCAGTTTTGCCATCATGATGCAGCTGCTGGTTTTTTAGTACCTGTAGTGCTGAGCTTCGGTTTTGTTGTGACTCTAGTTCACAGTTTTTCATGTATCAGTGAATCTATGCTAACAAAGTACCGTAGGGGCTTGTTTTGGATGTGGAGGCAAACAGGACCTGAGCTTTTGACATACACTAGAGCAGAGTCCTGCAGGACATCGCGTCTTTCAGCAGGCTTTATGCAAGGAGTTGTCACCATTTGCTCCAAGGGTTTTTTGATCCCAGCACCTGTCTAGCTGCTGACCATTCCTAGCCTGGGTAGGGCAGCTTGTCAAGAGCTTAATTAGTACAGACACTTTTACCTTGTCTTTAGCTGCTTTGCTGTCTGTGCTTCCCTGGAAGAACACCAGGTGATAGCTGGGTGTTTGAAGGAAAGCGTTGCCGGTCACCTGCAGGGCCTCTGTGGAGACCCGCAGCCATCAGCAGCCGTTTTCTGCTCTGGCAATCTCTGTCCCGCTGCCGCAGCTCTGGGAAGGAAGCCGACATTCAGAAGCAAGGTTTATGGCTCTCTCCTGAGAACGATCCTGCTTCCTTTGGGAAGACCTTGATATGTTTGCATCTGCTGAGTCTTGGTGAATCAGACCTTTCATCTGCCTACAGTTCTTAACAACCAGTAGTTTGGATCTTTCCTCCTCACTCCTTGGCTTAATGAAGAGGATCTGCCTTCGCATGTTTTCTCATTGAAGCAGAAAAACTGTGGAGCAGAACTTTTTCTCCTTACAAAAATAAAATTAATGTATATCCTTGAGAGTGTCAAGGTTTGCAGAAGCAGAAGGAGGAGATGTGGAGATCTCTCAGCTTTCTGTGGAAGATGGCCCTTGTCATGGCCTGTCACAGGTTCAGCACACTTCAGTCTGCTCTGAGCAAACCTGTGTTTCAGGTCTTGTGTTTCCATGCTGTGAGTGCTGTTCTCTGCACTAGCTCATCTTTTTATCTCCCTTTGGGAAGTGTCTTGTTGGCTGATGATGGGAATTTCTTTGGACAGGAAAGATTGATGTGATTTCCCCCAATTCCAAAACAGACTTTATCACTTTTCACTGCACAGTGGTGTTGTTTCTCTGCTGCTGGGGAAGACTGTCCTGCAAGCAGCAGAATGGTTGTTTGTGACATTTTTCCAGGGCAAAAGAAGGAAGGATGAGCAGGAGGTGTTAATGGCTTCACTGGGGGGAAGAATGCAGGTACTGATCAGCTGCTGCTTCTGTCAGGGCTGCGCAGTCAGAGCCCTCGCAGTCAGAGCCCTCGTGTACAGGCAACAGTTCTTGTCTCCACCTCCCCATCAGCTGGGCAGGGATGGGCTGAGTTACAGGAGCTGGAGGACGAGGACGGGCTGGGCTCCATCCCACAGCTACAGATCTCTTTCCAGTAACCCCTTGTCTGGCCTGTTGCTATCAAAGCTCTTGGGCCACAGCTTGCGGTCAGTACCTGACTTCTCCATGGATTGTGCCCCTTAAAATTCACTAATTTTGAAATGAGGCATCTTTGTTTCAATGTCTGTAGACCGCTTACTGTGGTCTTTGGTTTTGTTTAGAAGTTCTTGCTGTAGGCAGTGTTCCTCTTCTGTACATGGAGTCCTGCCAGGGGCTCCTTGGAGCAGGACCCTGTAGGAGCTGGATGGTTCCCCACGCCAGTGGGACAAAGGAGGGAGCAATGGAAACACATTTCACACTTGTGATTGTGGTTTGTTCAGATAAGAGACAAAGTGATAGTCTGCCAGACTATTGAAGAAAAACAGCAAGAAAACACTTATATTTTAATAAAGTCCAGCTTCTGAAAGTATATTCGCATTTTTTTGAGTTCTTGAATTACCTGCACTGCAAGAGTTGGTATCGTAACTGCGGCCTCCTTTAAATAACTTTGAATAACTGTATGTCCACTTATACTAACTTGATAGGAAACCATATTTTTTTGTCTGTCTGTAAGCAGCTTCTAGCCAGAGCTTTTAACAGCTACTGCTTAGGTATTTCTTTTTTACAAGTATAATGTAAATGAAAGTGAGCCTTCCTCTTACCTGAGTGGAAGTATAGTTCTTTTTCTTGAGGTAGTAAAGAAAAATATAATTTTCTGTTTACTGAAACGATGTTTCATTCTGCTGCTCTCTGGGATATGCTGGTTTTTATTAACATCCTAATTTCTGTGTTTTTATTTAATAGTATTTTCTGTTTACTGAAACGATGTTTCATTATGCTGCTCTCTGGGATATACTGGTTTTTATTAACATCCTAATTTCTGTATTTTTATTTAATAGGTTGAAACTTTTAAAGATTGAAAGATTTTAAAATAAATAAGTAAAACCACTTCAGGTATCTTTACCAGCAGAGAAGGAAAGTGTGTTGGTCTGATGCTGTCTTCAAGTTGTTTAGTTGGACAAATGGCTGTTGGTTTGCAGTGAAATCATGAATGTGAATCGTTTTCCTTCTAATTAGACAAATTAGCTAGTGATGTGATAGAAAGAGATTGAATTTCTTACTTAAAAGTTTATAGAAAGCTTGATTCTTTGAAAACAAGTCAAATCGCATTAGGATCATATTGTATTTTGAGTCTGGTGGTAGACACCAGCCTGCCAATGCCTGCAGATCGGAGTCTGCGTGTGCATATTAGGTGTGGTCCGGGCAGCGAGGATGCCAGCGCGATGGATTGCTGCAGGCTGGAGTCTCCGCCGGGAAGTGCCGTGACGGATGCACGCTGCAGCTGTGTGCTGCTCAGCCCTGCCATGAGCCTGCAGAAGCTGGGGCTGGTGTCTCGTGGTGCACAGTGGGGTGTCTCCTGCATCGCCCCGCTGCTTCCCTACGCCACTGCAGAACGACTGCAGTTAAAAATGGAAATCACTCAGCGCGGTGTATTTCTTCTCCCCTCTCAGGACTGTGGTGTAGGATGGCTGCATGCTGGAACCATCTGTTTTGTTCATTGGAAGTGATTTATAGGGAGGAACTGTTAGAGGGCAGGTGATTTATTGCTTATCAATAGCAGTAAACACAGTCTGTTTTACAATGACCAGAGTCTCTAATTTATTGTATTCTGTCTGTGAAGGTGTCATTTGTCTTCTGAACAGCTTGTTGTCTACCAATACATGGAACACTCAATGTCTTTGATTTCTCTTGAACATTCATTTGGATAGCGTTTATTAGCAATCTAATATTGATGCTTTACAGCTTTACTACCTTTTGTCCTTCTAAAAGTTCAATCGATTAGAGACTTGGGAGTATCTTCTGTACAGTTGCAGACTTTGAAAATGATGGCAGGGTAAATAATTGTCTCTCATTTTGTTGGAACTGGTCTTTGGATCTCTTCTAGCAGTAGGAAGAAGACATGCTGAGGATACATGGATAAGGCAGATGTTAGAAGAAAAGTACTTGCTTTATATTGGTGAGCTGCTCTTGTGTGACTTTTTATAGTTTATTTATAGTGTTTCCTGACTCTACTGTGATCCTCTGAGCTTTATCTTCTTTTTACTTCTGTCTTTTAAGCAGCTTGGTAAAGGTGTCAGAAGCAGGCCTCTACACTACTCTTTCTGTTCCTCCTTTCTCCCATCCAGATTATTCAAGTAAATAATCTGAGCTGGCTACTGTGACTCCAGAAAGTCTATCTGCTTGGCCAGGAGCAAAAAAAGCTTTATTAGAGTGTGCACATTTGTCGGTCATTTAAGTGGGTTTATCTGAGAATCACGTATCTTGAGATTTCATTTGATTTATTACAAAACCTGCAATGCGTTCTTCCTAAGAGAGCAAGTTTCTCTGACCCTTGTGTGATGAGATTGCTTGTTCCAAAAATTCATTTGAATATGTATAGTTTTGCATAGCATTAAAAAAGAAGTTTGGTTAAAGTACAACTTGCTTAAAAAACATTTTTTTGAAGACTAAACCAAGGACTTTGAGTGCATCTTCAGGGATTTCTCTGTCCAAAAAGTTCTTCCCTTCATCTATCATGAACTCCCCATTTTCCCAGCGGTAGCTGGAATAAAAATTACTTCTCAGGCACCGATTTCTTCCAATAATTGTACTTTGATCATAAAGTGAACTTATTTGCTAGGGCATTCATCAGTTTGAGAGATAAAGCCAGATGTGGGATGGCTGATAGATATCCCTGGCTAGGTCCTCTGGAACTAGGGCTGATTCGTAGCTGAGAAACAAGAAAACTTGTTTGTGCTGTGCTGAGTCTAAAATAAAGCTTTCACTCAATGGGAGAGGATTAACACCATATTTTTTTTTTTGTGGAAAAAGAGACAGACTGTTAACAAAAATACTGTTTTTCTGACAACAGAAGACAGTCCGGAATAGATAACTATTGACTTCCAAATCTGCAATTGTACCCCCATGGTATCTCCTGCTAATTGAGAGAGATCTTAAAGTGTCGTACCTAGCTCTCCTTTCCACTGTGAAGTATGATTTATAAAAAGAGACAAGTTTTTGTGATGTTTTATTCATTGGTTTTAAATGTCACCTGCCTTGATTCATAACATTGATGTTCCTTAAATGGATTTCCTTTTTTTTTCCTTCAGCCATCTGCCAAGAATGTTTAAAGCTCTGCTAATTGTGTTTCTTTTAAGCATTACCTCTTCAGCATATTTAGTATGTTCTTCCCAGCAAATACTTTTAACTTGTGACATCTTTATGAAGGAAAAACAGTTTGTTTTGTCACCTTGTAATCAAACATACAGTCATTTTAAAAATAAGCCTAGGAACAGCTTGCTTCTCTCTTTTATTGTTTGTTAAGTGGTCTTGAATCTTCTGTAACACTTGCGTGGGGAAAACACTGAACCTTGCTGCAAACCTCATTGAATTCGGAGCTGCTCCAAACCACCAATGGGATTTGCTGCAAGCAAATGTATGTAGGTTTTATAAACCTTTCTAAATTTGCTTTCTAACAACAACAACAAAAGAAGAAGATACTACATTTGGTTTTAAAATTTATTAGCAATATTTGAAATGGCAAAAGGTAATTCAGTGGCTTGACTCTTTTTATCTGTTGTGGAAGAGAATGGATTTCCGCTCTCTTCCGTTTGCTAACAGGGTCGTTGCTCACCACCTGCTTTCACTTCGGTGCATACTGACATTGATTGCAAAGCACTTACTGCCACAACTTGCTGTCAAAACTTCATTTTTTTGCTATATTTTTGTATATAGCAGGCCTTCTGTGACATAAAGCTTTTAAATTAAACTTGTGGTGAGTGGGAAGTAAAATGAGTTGCCGCTGTTTGTTGCCTGGCTTAGGTCATAGCCCGGAATGGAGACTGACATAAGGTAACCTGTAATCAACTGCATATGGGAGTATCTGGACTTTGAGGCCCCTTTCCTACTCCAGCACTTCATCATCTGACCATTGACTGCAAGTTTTGTGGATGAACCAAGTAACTAACAGAACTTCAGCCAGGGTCTTTGACCATGGGGTTTGTTCCAGCCCTGCTGTATGTTTAAGGTCAGGCCGCAATGTGCATTTCTGCTTTGGGAGAAAGGGAAGAGGAATTAATAATTGAAGGTGTAACGTTAGAAAAATCTCTGAGCATACTGAATTCTTTAGAAAACCTGTTTGAGTCTTGTTACGCCTTGAGGTCTGTTTTCAAGGCTGGGTGTGTTCTTGGCACAGCATCTTCCTTAGAGAAAGAACACTGCTGCTCAAACGAGATCTATTTGAAATGCTTCTAAAATCTTCTTGCAACTCATCTGTCAGTCCAAATGTTTGTAAAGGATAATGTAGCTTAAAAAGACAAATTCGTCCAGCTTTTTCTCATCTGTAGCGAAAAGGGCTCCTTTTGGGGACTCTGCATCAGCTCTGGATTGCCTCTTGGAGGATGGAGCCTCTGGACTTCACGGAAAAGCCTGGGGATAGTCTCCATCAACCCTCTGTGAATACTTTCCAATGGACCAGGTCTCATCTGGACAAGTGCCTGAAGTTATGTGCTGTAAAGGAGAAAAGTATCTCAGCTCTGACTTCTGGACCTGGTGCATTTGCCTTTGCACACCCTCTTCTTGTATCACTATAGAACCTGCAGAAAAATCCACATGTTGCTTATTGCCAGTGTTATTTGGTGCATGTAATTACTGGGTGTCTCCCTGCTTAAATCACCAGGGGACTTTTCAGGGGAAGTTTCATCATGGGTGAGACACGTTTGAGATCTTGCTCACACAGAGAAGGGAAGGGAGCTTGCAGTTGGCTGTGTCAGCTTCCAGTGGCTAGGGTATCCCGGGAGCTTTGCCTTAGCTTTTATTTCAATAACCTCAGTGACCAGATGGCTTCAAAACTCAAGCTTTGACCTTTAAGAAAGAGTAGCCTAATACACAGAGACTGATACAGTCTGAAATGAATATTATTCAGAAATGAAGTGCTTAATTCCTTCTTTTTTTGTGTCTTGCCCTCATGCGGGATCATTATAAATAGATGGTCAAGCAATAGTGAACACTTGGGAAAACCTTGCCTGGCGAGGTGTGCAGGTTCATGCGACATGGGTTTTATGGAGATGGTTCACTGGAGGACTGTTCACAAAAAAATTTGTCTCTGAGATATTAAATATATGCTCCTTGAGAGTTAAGAGAGTTTTAAAGAACTTTTGCCTGTCTGTAATGGCTGCTTACCATGGATGATGTAGTCTTAAGCCTTTGAAACTGAAACCGTGTGTCTGAAGCCTTCGTTGTGCATTGTAGATTTAAGTGTGTCAAGTCTTCAGATAAGTTAATGATGCTAATATACCAATAGCAAACTTTTCACTCCATGTTATTAACACACTGATTTAGTCTTAACTAATTGGTTACCACTCCAGTTACATTTGTGTTTCATGGTAATAGTACACTGAGTAATGGTGGAAGAAGGAATCACTCTTCAGGTATTCTTTCTTTTACTTCTTCAGGAGTTCTGCCTTATTCAGGATAAGTGATCCTGAATAAATAAATTAATTATTAATCCTTAATCGAATAGAACCCTTAGGAGCAAGGGAGAGAGGAGGAAGCTCCGTTACAGACCCATGTACCCTTCCTAGCAGAACCTAGTTACACCTCTCAGATTTGTAGAACATTTTATTTGGTTTAAAACAATCAGAATTTTCTGACAGATTGCTTTTCTTAAAAAAGACAAAAAAACCCCGCATTGGTCAGCTGTGTACTTTACTGTTGATTTGTGCAGCTAGCCAGATCTTCAAGGCCCAATGACATGATTTATTTCAGCATGTCCAGAGGTATTTTTGTACTCTTACTTAAGAAAATTAAAGCATCATCACTTAGGGAAGGAAAAAAACTCTGCTGTGTCTTTCCTTAATCAAATCTCTGGCAAGCAAGTGTTTTTTATTAGTAAGTAATGTTCCTTTTTTGCTCCTTTTTTCTTTTTATTGCCCCCCCCCCCTTTTTTTTTTTTTTTGGCTTGTCCAGACAGGCTGACCTTTTAGCTTGATTTCTAATTCAGTTACTGAAAAAAACCCCAGTGAGATACCTTGTCGTTGTGGTTACAGGATTAGTCAGCCACTTTCTAAGTCCCTAAAGGATTTTAAGGTTTGGACTTCTTGAAGTTCAGTGTCTCTGAATAACACTGATACAATTTGTCATTTCCTTTGTTTAGATGAAGTGTGTACGGTCCTTGAGATGATTTTGGAAGTGAATAACATTATTCATACTCATAATTGATACTAAGGCTAAGAAAGGAAATTTAACCTTGGAGCTCAGAAGATGAAAATGCATTGCTCTTTTTCAAAAAAACCCTTTTTTGTGACCACTCATATCAATGAGTCGAGCTTTGGATCAGTTTGCTTCCTTAATATAACTTCTGTGCAAATGCTGAGGGTAATAACGGTGTGCAGAGGTTCGATGGTTGTGCTGGCCCTAACACCAAAGCTTTCTTGAGCCTTTTGAGGATTACAGGAGGGATTAATAAAGTGCAATTCTTGGTTAAGAGCGGCTCAGGGATGCCAGTGTTACCGATGCAGCCTATGGTGTTCCTGCAGTTCTGTTCGAGTAGCCAGGGAGATCCGAGTGTTTGCTGTCATCCTCTGCAATTGGTTTCTGTATCAGGAATTTTCTGACATCTTGCCCACAGGAAAGCTCCCCCCTGGCTCTTACAGGCTTTTGAGAAATGGGAGAGAAACTTCAGAACTGTGGGGAGGGTGAGAATGTCAAGATGCCTCGTGGCTGCCGAAGGAGCAGTTGTGTGTCTGTAGCAGGTAGGTATGGCTCTTCCGTAGCGGTCACGGGAATTAGCTGCTGAAAGTGTGCTTGAGGAGGGTCCTTGCTGAGCCAGCAAGATCAAATGTTAAGGGTGTGACTGTAGCCTGCAATTAGAGACAGTTGAGTAATAATACTGTGGCAGTTTTTGCTATGGAAGAGACAAATCCTGAGCATGGAGTGGGACTGGGTGCACACTCATACTTTAACTCTCATATGGACCCCTTGGATCCCCTGCAATCAGAAAATCCAATAGCAGCATAGGATATATGAGCTGAGGGGTGACTGGGGCAGTGTGTGAGTCACTTCCCAGCGAGGAGACCTTGGCGGTTGTGCAGCTCTTGGTTAGCCAGATGGGGCGCAGCAGGAGCCCGCGGCTGGGAGCAGGGCAGCCAGGAGGCGAGCGGTGCTGGCCCCGGGGCACGGCAGAGTTTTTGCTCAGTCTGGGCTCCACTTGAGTCCATGTTACAGCATTACGCTGCCCAAGTAATAGCCAGAAAGCTGGTATGGACAAGGCTGGGGCTTTTTTACTTGCTAAAGGCAGCCCTTTGCCTCGGCACGCACTGGTGACAGCCCATCAGTGACTGGGGCTGGTGCTGTGGGCGGCAGTGCCTCGAGTGGGTGGGCAGCTTCCCAAGGAGCCCGTCAGGCCATGGTCGTGTGACAGCTTGAGAGAAGCCTTGCTAAGCTAGCAAGATGCCAAGCTGAAAAGAGAGGTCTTGGCAGCAGTCTTTCCTGCAGATGCAGGACAGAGGGAAGTTTCCAGTTTAGACGTGATCTTCACAGTGCGTCTGGTGGGGAGCAGGGTGGGAAGGAGGATGGCACACATTGCCTTCCAGTAATTCTGTGGGAATAGTACAGATACACTGGTCTGGTATCATGCACGTTTATTTTAAACAGATAAGCAGAGCTGCATGGAAAATAACTCGCATCCTTACTGGCGTTGCAGCAGTCAGATGTTTCACTTTCCATAGCTATGAAACTCCACATTTGTGCAAGGAAGGTAGAGCTAGCCCAAACCCATCATCCAGGGCGGCCTGGGTCTCCTCTGATAGAGCTCTCTCTCAGATACTTTTTTTCCAGTTCGGCTGGGGATCAAATGCTGAGTGGGCGTTAGTGGCTGTCTTTCCTCCGCACACGGTGATGCTGTGATTGTACTCAGTGAACTGTTTCAGCTGCTTGACTTGCACCAACTTCAGGTGACATGGCCTCTAAAGTGCATGCTGATCTAGTTGAAACCTCAGTGTTATTTCTTTGTGGGAAGTCATCTGCTGTCCAGATGAGGTGGCCTGGAATAACTGTTTCCAGATGTGCAGGGATCACAGATCCTGTTCGCTTTCTTTGGGCAGTTCTAGCCGCAGTGCTGTTCTGACTTGTGCTGGATGCTGCAGCCCGTGCTGTGTTTTGCTAGCACATTGCCTAAATAATTAAGATACATTAAAAGCAGAAGCTTGTGCTGCTGAGACTTATTTTTCAAATCCTTTGAAAGATTAATATCTGTATTTTTAATCTTGCATGAAATCCCGCAGTGAATGCATTTCATCTGCTGCTTTCATAACACTGAGAAACGTCACCAACATGCTAAAGGTAAAAGGGGGCAAAAATCAAGATAATTAATGTTTGTGTAGGCACTGGGGTGTGTTCTGATTCACTGTACCCCCTCTGTAGCATGGCTGCTTGACGGATTTGTGAAGTTGTAGGGACCTGACAATCATGATAAGAAGTGGGTGGTAAATGCCTGTAGGTTCTTAGATTCTTGCGTCCCTTGCATTGGACAACTTACAGTGAATAAATAGTTAACATCTGCTCATACATTACATCGAGGCCTCCTTGTGCTAGAGACAGAAATGAGAACAAGGCACTTAATTTTTAGATCAGTGATTGAAAGTATGCCAAGTGGTATTGAGCCAGCATTTCAGGAAAAATGCTAAGGAAAAAAATGGCATGCTATTCCAACACCAATTTATATCACCGTTTTCAAGACCTAAAGTCTGGAGCACTGCTTCGCATGAGAAATCACCCTCTACATTTAATTTTGGCCAGAGGAAACGAATGCTTTTTTTGCTGGTTTAAAAAAAGTGCATAGAACTATTCAGTAATCTGTTCCCTCAGAGTACATTTGATACGAGCATTTAATTGATACCATGTTTAACCAATATTTCAAGTTACAGAAGGCTAATTCAGAAGAATAATCTCAGTTCTTACACTTGTCAGAGCTCACATTCATGAATCCTTGAGATCTGACACCTCTCCCTAGCTCGCGGTCTTCCATAGCACCCATGCACTCGCATGCTGCAGGCTGAATTACGCTCCGAGGTGGTTGCCACAAATAGTCACAGCAAGTGGCATCCAGTGGGTGATTGCTCCCCAAAAATAGAACTCTGCTTGAGGAGGTGATAGAAGAAAAGTTCAGAAGTTGAGGTGGATACGCATCAAAGTGATGCGCAGGATCCTGGAGAGGAGGTACAAGTGTGCCCTTGGTTTTACTGGAAGGGAAACATCTTGATAGCACTGCTGATAGCCAAGGTCAAGTGAAGGGAGAGTCTAATTAGTCTCTGCTGTGAAGAGCCTCCCCTTCCCAAGGGACATCTGAACACTTAATAGACTATTTGTAGGAATTATTTTGTACTTATCGCTGGTACATAGCCACTTCTGGTGTCAAGTGTGATCGTGAATAGCCTCCTGTGAGGGGCTCAGATGTGCTTCCGTACAGTCTTAGTCCCAGCTGGTTGTTTTGGGTTTGTTTTGTTTTTCCAAAGTAGCCTGTTGCTGCTGTATTACAGTGGTAATATGTTGCATTATCTCTAGCAGCAGATGCCTATTTAGTATTTAATGTTTAGCATAGCTTGGATAACTTGGTTTGGATAAAAACCCTTCTCAATCCATGTTTAAGTTTTGCCTGCCTGGATACACAGAAGTAAATGAAGATTTCTGCTCCCTACTAACATGATTCAAGATGTCTTGAGTTTCTTTGAGGGGCTTTCGTTGCTGGGCATGCAGTCAAGAACTGTTAGATTGCAGCGTAAAATGAGGTAGAAAAGGAAGATGTAACAAGAAAAGCTATGCTAAATAGACAATGAATTTGTTTTTTCTTTAGTTCCCATCTAGCTCATATCTCTTCCACTAAGAATTTATTTCCCTGTGTAGCGTGGGAAGCTGCAATTTTATTACTTCTGTATTTTAGTCTTCAAACTCCCACTGCCCCTTGTGAAGTGATAATTGCTAAAGCCAGTTTTTCTAAAGGCTATTTAAAACTTAAAAGTTTGACATCAAGTTGTGTGGAGCAGTAAACGCCACCTGGAATATTTGGGTTAAAGGCAGATTGGTTGCTGCAGCTGGGTGTTTCCTTCCTAAAAAGCCCCAGAAAATACTCTGTGAGCGTGTGGAAGACAAGTGTTCAAACTCGCAGAAGTTATGGTAGAGGGCTGGGACTAGAGGACTAAGGAAACAAAGAACAACTTCCTCATTTTAGTTGTAGTAGTATCAAGACTTGAAAATATCTTCTTCCTGCAAAACTGGTCAAATACTTTCCCCGTGAGGAAAATAACCCCATCTCACCTGTGTCATATATATCCCTATTTTGTTCCAGAACTCAGGGCCTGCCTGCATGTTTAAAAGATGATGGCAGAAAAACTGCATCCCCCTCCTGGGGACGGAGGGTTCATGTTTGGCACAACCTTCCGGGCTTCCAAGACAGTGTTTAAAAACAAAGCCCAGATAGCACGAAACATTGCAAAGATGCAAAGAAAAGGCTTTGTGCTAAATCTAGGGATGAGATTCTGTGTCGGCAAGTAAAAATAAAGTTGCAGGAGGAACGTGTTTTTCACTTGCCCCAAGACGATATTTTTTGATTCCTGTGCAGCCGGTGAGTTAGTGCTCTGCCGAAAGTCTTTGTTGGGGGATAAATGTGTGAAAGCTGCTGGGAAACAGCTCGTTTCTGTTTGATGTATATAATTCATACAGCAAGAGGATTTTGCTGGCGGTGTTTCTGGTAGAGGAACAAGTAAGAGTGATAGCTGAAGCGACTCGGGGATTACTGGACAACATCGTGTTTGTGTCCGTAGCGCAGACTGGTCCATGTCAGCAGCGACCTTAGGCTGCTGGTGGGCTGTTGAGGGACCAGAGCAGCATGCTGGGTCCCAAACTGGTCAAGCTACAGACCCTACTGTAGAAGAACAAAACATGGGTGCTCTTCAGTGTAAGGACTGGGTACCAAGAGGACCATGATAGATCATTTGCACCAGCTTCTGATTCAAAAAGCTTTCACTGTTTGGGTCTTTTGTTTTTCCTGGGGGCAGGGAAGGGGCTGAGGTAGTTCTCTAGGCTTTGTGTTTTACAGCAGATCTTGTGTGAGACATCAATCTGGCATGGTCTGTTTAGAAATACTGTGGGAGGGTTTTAGACCACCTCTTGCTCAGGACAGAACTGCATAGGTATAAATTTCAGACCTTGGTGTCCTTGAATATCGAACCTGTGGCTGTGCTGATCGTGTCTGCAGAGTGCCTTTATTTATTCTCCTTTGCTGCATAGATTCATTTACATTCAGTAAAATATCATGTTGCGGTGACACTTTGCCTGACTGTAACAAATGCAAGTAGTGTTTTTTTTCCCCCAATTTTTAAGATGCTGATTTGAAAGGATGGTCGCTCAGAAGCAGTT
>NW_010136571.1:0-7544 GCF_000699245.1 Pterocles gutturalis | reverse complement strand
GAGTTGAACATTTTTCAGCAGGGTAGTTTTCTGCAAGTCTGTCTGAAACGCTGGCAAAGGGATGTCACGACTAGCTCGCGAATCTTCTTCTTGAGGGAGACATTGTGTATCAAATGATCTGTTCCTGAGCTGTCCATCCTTACTGCATATGCATGGAAAGGCTGTAGATGATGTCCTTCTGAAGGATGTAATTATATATGTCCTTCTGAATTATATAGTAGAAATCATCAGCACAGTAAAACACGATGCTGCTGTCAGCGGTGTCTGCAGCCTGAGGAGCAGCAGCGTGCGTGGCCAGGGGTGAGAGGCTTTCAGGTGAACACTTGCACCTCTGGTGTTTGTCTTCAGCTGGGCATTTTTACAGAGTTAAGATTGTTCTCGAAACCTTGGGTAAAAATACAACTGTTAATCAAATAGTTAAAAATTAGCTTTCTGCATGTACAGCCTTGCTTGAAGGGTTTCACTGTGCTGCCTCCTTTCCCTGTTGATAGATCTGTTTGACCAACCTTAGAACAAGTATTTTATATCAGTCTTTACATTTGAAATGAGATTCCTTCCTTTGAAAGCTTGTCTTAGCTATTTGATCACTGTGGACAAAAATAGTTTGCTTTTACAAAGACACTGGGACTTCTTACAACTGGCGAATTGCTGAGGAGAAGTGAGGAGGGGAATGGGACTGAGCCCGTGGCTAAAACCAGCTCTAATTGCAGCTGTACCCGGAGTGACTGGCTGTCATGAGATGCTCTGTCCTTGTCCTTCTTTTCTTATTTTGCCCCTGGCGTTTCTCTCGGAGAATAATGTCAGTATCCCAGGAGTCTACCGCAGCAGAGGCAGATCTGCTGGAGTTTAAAAACTTCATTTCTGGGAGAAAGTCTGTCTGTGGCTTACAGTGAAATGCCAGGCAGCAAAGTGAAATAGAGGCCATTGTTTTAAACAGCTCTTTCTTGGTGTTTTTTTGTTTGTTTGATTTTTTTTGTTTCTTTTGGGGGGGTTTTTTCCCTTTAAAGATGCCTGTGTGAGCGGAAGGACAAGCCCAGCCCGGGTGCCCTGAAGCACAGGGGGAGTGGAGGGCGCTTGGCTCCTGTCAGCCTCTCATCTGCTCCTCTCTGGTGAACCGTCTCATTCTGGACCTTTTACTAGTGTTACCCTTTGGCTCCTCTGCCTCTTTTAGGAGCAGCATGGCATCCACAGCCACGCCGATGTTTTTCCAAATGAAAACTCTGTAATTAGCCCATCCTCGTCACACACAGCGTTATGCACAGGGTGTGTTTCTCTGCTCTTACATTTTTGCACTGCATCGGCTTGCCTCTCTCCCTTCTGCCCCCATCCCCATTCTGTGTAACCCATGATCAGGCTCCTGAAGTAGCTACTTCTGTACGTATCACATGTCTGCGCAGGTACCCCACTTCCCGATGTTTTCCTATCAATACATATCTGCAGGGTTTTGCCCACTCCACACTGAGCTGTACTCCCAGCACCTTCCATACTGTTTCCCATCTGTCCTGACACACGGTCCCAGGAATTCTCAAAGCCATTGTGTCCCTTGGCAAGCAGTTGCTCACAGTTAGCAAAAGACTGTGTGTCGGTATCCAGGGAGGATGTCCCATGATGCTAGATCATGTTCAAGAACATTCTTAGGGCAA
This sequence comes from Pterocles gutturalis, assembly GCF_000699245.1. Lineage (NCBI taxonomy): Eukaryota > Metazoa > Chordata > Aves > Pterocliformes > Pteroclidae > Pterocles > Pterocles gutturalis. The sequence goes on along the minus strand of NW_010136571.1, from coordinate 5,901 downwards.
TTTTTTCTTCTTACTGCCATGTTCCTGGGGTCTGGAGAGACCATCACTGTAAATCTGCTCTGCCGCCTGGTCCGCCAGCTCTGGCGATTTGTTTCTGGCTGTAAGCAGCACCCAGTGCTTCGGGAGGATTATGGAGAAGGCTCAAAGGGCACCCAGGGAAGATGGCAGCCCCAGGATTATTTCAGCCACCTAATAGTTGGCTTAAGCTGTGCATAGGGTGGTGTACATCCATTCCAAAACTCTCTCTTAGTATTCTAGCGCTGGGCACTCTGTGTGAGCTGACGGCCATTTGGTCTGATAGAGCTGCTTAATGTACGTGTTCAGTACCTGAATTAAGGTTTTTCTTCTTTTCTGCGTTTTTATTTGACTATTCAATTTCCTGGATTGTGAGGAAGGGGGAATGTTGAATAATCACCTGTTCCATAATAAATTAGTGTGAAAAAGCAACTGGTGCCATGCATCAAGTTAAACTGCTGTCTGATAAAGTTGCATTAATGTGTATAAATAATGTATATCTTTGTGGAGGAAGTGCTTTGTCTTTCTAATGAGCAGTTGCCTGATTGGAGGGGCTGAAAGACTGTATTACCCTTGCTTAAAAGGGTTTGTTTTGCTTGTGCCTGGATTATTAAAGTGGATTGGTGATCCTGTAACTGCAGCTACCTTATTTTGCAGAATATGCTAAAGAATTTCAAAAGACCTTGTGAGAAATCAGCCAACAGATGCCTTTGTGGTGTGGGGGTTTGGGGACTGGTGTCTCTTCCACCTCAGGAAGAAGGATCAAGATTTCCTTATTTTAGTACTTACATACATGTTAAGGTCTGATGCAAACTCTACAACTGCGATTCAACAGCCAGTAATTCAGTTGTTGCCTTATAGTAGGTAGCAAGTGTTTCACTCGCTGTTTCAGTTCAGAAATGGCTTGAAGAATAACCACGATACGTGACTAACAGCTACACCAGGACGGCAGCATCAATTGCTCTTAACTGAAATAAAGATAAGTCGATCAGTTACTATGTTTGTTGAAAGTCTGAAAATTGGCACTTCTTTGTTCAGAAAAATTCCAAATTATTTTGCATGTTCTTAGCATCCACAGCAGGTGGTCCCTGAAAGCAGCTGGTGCAGATAGTCATTCCCATCCTGCTGCAGCGGCTGTAAAACAGCATCTCACGAGTGTTTCTGGGGGTTGCTTGGTCTTGGATGGGAAGAGGACTGGTGCTTAGGTGAACATTTGGAGCACTTCCAGTATCTGTATTTTTTGACACTATCCTAAAATCCTGCCTGTTCCCCAGGGTATAATATTATAACATTACATAAAGGGTGTAGCTGTGGACAACTAGACTGTTCAGGCCACACTTCTCTGTGCCAGTTCTCAGCGTTGTACATAAATCCTTTTTTTTTTTTTTTTCAAATGCAACTTTTGTCAATTTTTTTTTTTCTTCCTGTTCCCTTCTGTCTCCTTTTGTCACTTAGCAGAAGGACATTCAGTTGCAAGGAAAGGGGAGGGGGAGAAAACTTTGCTTCTGTTCCATCTCCATGCAGTGTTTCTGTTCTGAGCCTGCAAAATGATGCATTAGAAGAACAACTCAATGGGGAAACATTTCACTAGTTGTTTTATCCAGTCATGCTGTCACTAAACAGAGCATGTAACGTATCTGTAAAACGAGCAAAAGCAGCCCAGTGTCCTGAGGCTCACACCAGTCTCACCGAGAGCACTAGTCAGAACTCTTCCACTGTCTCCCACTGGAAGACATGTCGTGACCATCAGATGGGCAGCAGAATCCCTGTAGATGTGTGGATGGGGACCGTACTGATGCTGATGTCTGTTCTTCTTTGATCTCCCTGCTAGCTAAAGTCGTGGAGTGTTGATGAACTGCAGAGAAGGCTCTCAGCCCTGGACCCCATGATGGAGCAGGAGATTGAAGAAATCCGTCAGAAGTACCAGTCAAAGCGGCAGCCGATCCTCGATGCCATTGAAGCCAAGAAGCGGCGGCAGCAGAACTTCTGAGCCTCTGGTAGAATATTCCTCCATCCTCAAACAATCAGCTCCTTGCTTTTATGACTACTAAACAGATTGATTTCTGTTGAAATATGCTAGCAAAATAGAGGGCAATACTTCTGCTCATTTATTTTTCCATAGCACCTTTGTGAATTCCATTAAGTGGAAGATCCTGATGGTATGTTTTAATGTTAGACATGTATTTAAAACATTATTCTGAAGGAGTTTTGTTACTGTTTTTAGGGAGATTGTTTTTAAATCGGAGGAACAGATAGAAATAGGCTAATGAAAGCTGGCTCACTCTCTTTTCAACTGAACTTTCAGTAGTCCATTTTGTTTTAAGTTAATATGGATTGTGGTATTTAACGGCTGCATCTTTTGTGTATTTTGGTTTTGGTTTTCTTTGTGAATGCACAGGCTCAATTTCAAGCTGTTAACTGTATCTTTCTACTGCTAAGGTACTGATAAGTTTTAGGTCACTGAAGAGAGCAGGTGAGAACTGTTCCAGCCTTTTGAAAGAAACTTAAATCTCATTTTTTAAGAAGCCTGTAATAAGCCCCATGCCTTACTGTGTGCTTTAAGCAAGTGTGGTTTATTCAAAACCTCGGTTTTGTCCTCTTTTTGTGTACTTTATGAATTAATATGAGTAGATAAAGCACATTGTGCCTCCATCAGAAATTACATTCTGTAATTTAAAATCCAAACTTAAAACCAAAAGCCAATCAGTGATCTGATTCCCCTTCACCTGTCTGTTTGGAAATGTCCTTCAGGGAGACCCTGCTGATGATGGAGTGCTGGGAAAAGGAAACGGTGTTTAAATGGGTGGAAGCTGTGTGAACCTCTCTCAGGAATTAGGTACGTCTGCTGTGTCTGAGAGGACTTAAAAGTCTCCACAATATTTCACAGTTTGTGAAATATTTTGTAGGCTTCATTTCAGATTTACATCTTTAAGTGCTTGAATAAAAACTTAAATTTCACAATCCTTCACATTTCTGCAAAGTTTAGCACATCAGGAAAGTTGAACTGAAAGACTTTGCTGAATTAACAAAGATGTGCATTTGTGCTGGTGCAGCAAAGGTGGAGTTGATCTGGATAAGACTGATGTACTATGGGAAGAGATTCAGTCTGTTCTCTTCCAGTTCCTCTGGATGCTCTTGTGTTTGTCTTTCTTTAAATTTCCCTGCCATTCCTGCCTGGTATAGCTCAATCAACGAAAATGCCCCAGCGTGTACAATCGCTGTGAGGATGGTGCAATTAACTCACACCAGTAGAGTGGAGAGTAAAACAGGTGAGGCAGAGAGCTTAGTTGCAGGGCAGAGATGAAGTGATCCCTCTGCCCCGTGGGCTGTAACAGCAGAGTTGTGTGGTTTTAGATGTATCCAGCATATGATGAAATATTTGGACAGAGTAAGTATTTCTACCGATTTATTTTTATTTTGCTCTGATAGAGGGAACAGTTTCCATGTCATTCTTCTGAAACAGGCCTTGGTACCTCACCTAGATAATTCAACTAAATAGCAGTGTCTCCTGAATCAAATGCTGCTAGAGAGGTGAAGTGTTCATTTCACGCTTCTGTCGGCTCTTTATCCCCTTGGTGCAGACTCTTGGCTGCTGTTAAAAGGTATACTCCATTGCTGTGAAAGGAACCAAGCCATTTTTACCCCCTCTGCAGATCTGGTTGCATCGGTTTGTCTCGGTTTGATACGCAGTGCGAACACAGCTGTTGCGGAGCTCAGCGAGCTGGCTGTCCCCAAGGGAAAGGGAGGCAGGAGGCAGTGTGTCTGTGCTGGAGTGAGAGTATGTCCTGGGATAGCCAGCTGTTTGATAGCCTCGAGTACTGGGAATGGTTTGAATTAGGAAAAAAAGTAATTAAAAGCTTTGATCTTAACGGACTAAAATCCCTTAGTCTGGACTCTGATGAGGTCTAGGGAAGTGCTGTGGGAACATCAGGGCTCATACAGTGCTCGTCTGAAAGCCGTGCAATATGGTTTCCCCCAACCATGTGTTTGTTATGAGCAATATTCATGAGTGCCCTTAGCATCAAAGTCCCACAATTAGGAGGGAGTTCTCTGGTCAAGCGTTGGATCTTGTTATTAGTCACTGGTGTGACCTCTGGTGTGACAGCTGTGGGTATGTGACAGGGTGAATGGCGCACTGCTGGCAGGCGGCGTGGATCAGGCAGATTCTGCTGGGAGTAGTTTTACCTCTGCACTGTGTAGGTAACTTTCTAGTGATGGGAGGGCATTAGAAAACCCAAGTTTTAGGTGAAACACCACAAAGTGGTGTCTATTTACAGAATATGCAACCTGTGACTGCTGTAACTGAATGTAAGCACTCTTGAAATACTCCGCTTTGCTGATGTGATTGTCTTAAAATACAGCAAATGAACCAAAATAAGTAAAACTGGTCCAGTGGCTTAACTGTCTTTGAACCTTTCTTAAACGCTTGCGGTGGCTGAGACTTGATGATATTTCTTGCACTTGGAGCTCTAATGCAGAGGAATTATTTTCTCCTTCACTGATTTTTCAATCTGTTAAAGGAAATATTTCCCTTTTTGAGCCCTTTGTAGAGTGTCTGGGAGCGTAGTACCTGCTCACTTCTCAGAGTCCTCCAGACTAAGACCAAGGCTCGTACCATAAGGGAAAACTGTTCCGGCAAAGTTTTTAACCAAAAAACTTCCTTAATTGTGAAGCTGCATTTGTGTGTTCCTTGGGTCCATCTGCATTGCTGAAAGTGTTCTGGACAAACCATTGTCTTTGCTTCTAAAACTCAGAGATACTGATGATGTCAGTCATGTGAGACTTAAAAATGTGAAGTTTGTAGCTTTAACTTTTTTGTAACAAAGAAATTGGCAACACTGGCATAAAGTGCTGACTTGAAATGCTGTTTTGTAAGATCTGGCTGTTTGTATATAATAGTGTTGGGTCATTAGTTTGTATATGTATGAAATAGTAACTTTTATTGCATTCCTCTGAGTTTGATACAGGAGATTTTGTTTTATCTTTCTCAAATACCTTGCCTTATTTGTTCAAAGGGGCAAATAAACTGTCCTTACCTGAAAGCATCAGTGTCGTGACTCATTTATGCATGAAAATGCTCTGGTGTATTATTGCTTCTCAGGACAAGTTTTAACATGATGTGCCTCTCGTCAGCCAATCTTATGCAAAATTCTGGAGGAGCATACAAGCTTTAATGAACACAAGCGGTAAACATGTCAGAAATAAATTTTTTCAACAGGCAGTTTTTTAGCCTGAAACCATTACTAATTCTGCACCTGAAGGAGAGATTTGCTCCATTTCAGGGGCAGGTCTGCACGCTCCCAGCTGTGTGGCGGTTCAGGAGGACGCACGGTGGAAGCTCGGGCTGTTTCCCCACCCTCCGAGGAGCCTTGGCTGCCCTTCCTGCAGCTGCAATCGCACAGGGGGTTCGTTTGCCCCCTGGGGTGCTCTGGCAGATGGGGAGGGTGAACTCTGCTGCAGACACTTGCTATCTCTGCTCTGTTATTTCTCACTGCAGCACCTTCCCCGAGCCTGCAGTCAGGACTGGGACTAGGCACGTGTTACAGTTTTGTGGGGGGGTTTTGTCTGGTAGCAGGGAGGGGCCACAGTAAGGAACTGCCAAGAGTTCCCCCAGCTCCAAGCCTGCTCTGGCGGGAGGGAGGGGTCACAGTGATGGCTCCTGCAGTGACTGCTGAGAGTTCACCCCCACCCCTGGCTCCAAGGGTTTGGTAACTGGGGAGGGGAGGGGGTGGAAAGGAGTACCACGATCTAGCCCCTGTGAGAAACTGCTGGAAGCTTCCCCAGCTTCAGGCTGGACCCAGACCAGGCCAGGGCTGAGCCAATCGGCGCTTCTGACAATAACGGATTGAAGAGGGGGCACGGAACAAGGCGGGTGGTGTGGCCCTG
>NW_010136570.1:0-752 GCF_000699245.1 Pterocles gutturalis | reverse complement strand
AGCATAACACGTTTGTGCCTCTTAAGTCCGGCAAAAATAGGTCCTTTTCCAATCAAATTACCTTAATTCATTCAGGCTCTCAATTATCAGGGAGGTGGTTATTGTAATGAAAAGAAACCCCTCAGTGCCACCCAGTATCATTAAGGAGGCAAAGAGAAGAAAGATTAAGTTTTGGGCAGGCTAAGCAAGGAAAGTTTACTGGCCCTGCTATGTGTTTGATTCATTGATAGCAGTAGCAGAAAAGATCTTTTGGATCAAGTTTCTCAGAGTTGTGTGAGTCCTTCGAATGAGGAGAAATTGTACCGGCATATCTTAGGGTTTGCTCTGTTGAATAGTTGTTGTCATGATGCACTGAGTTCTGAACAAGTTTTTTTTTTTTTTTTCAGACTGAGCTTTACTGGTTAAACCTGAGATTTCACATGTAACTGTGAAAGCTTCTCTGTGCTTCAGTTTCCTCTGATTTCCAAAATTAGAGTGTTGTTTGCCTGCCTTGAAGTATCTATGTACCAAACCAAGATCCTTTTAGTAAAGTTACCCTAATCCATGATGTATCCAACAGCCTAATGGCAAAGGTGGTGAAACTGTGCATGCAGAGGGTTTGGGGGCTGAATTTCTAAAACTGTTAAAGTGATGCATACAAGAAGCATCATGTTTTTGCTTTGCAAATACAGCCTCAAGGTGAAATAAGGATACAAAAAAAAAATAGTCTGTAAAGTTCTTGGTATTCTTACAGGTTTGGCTTTGCAAGTGAA
>NW_010136569.1:0-10721 GCF_000699245.1 Pterocles gutturalis | reverse complement strand
TTTCATTACATTTTCTTTAATTTTTAAATTTAAATTTCTTTACATTTCAATTGAAATTTTATTTAATTTTTAAATTGAATTTCTTTCATTTCTTGCCTAGCTGCTGTAACATCAAGTTGGGGAAATAATTTGTGCTTTTATCCTCTACTTGTGTTACAGTCATGCTTCTAGGTGAAGCCATAAGTCTTAGGCTTTGCAAAGCCGCTGCTGGGCAGCAGCATCCTGTCCTTGCTCCTCCCCCTGGGCTGGATCCTGACACCCCTGCGTGCGGCTGAGCTGGGTTTCGCCACAGGGCCGGATCCACGCCCACTCTTGGCACGGGTACCCCTTCGATGGCACTTGCCATGAAGCCGACCATCTGCGCCCGGCAGCTTCCTTGGTCCCCCATCCATCCATTGGGTCCATCCTCGGGTGCAGGCTGGGCACGGCAGCATCTGCAGCTTCCAGGCTCATTTGGAAGGAGGATTTGCAGAAGGATATGGGGAGGTCTGAAAGGTCACAGCTGTTAAAGCTGGGAAAGTGGGAAAAAAAAGGGCAGAGGGGTTCCCAAACTTGGCACGTGCGCCGCAACCACCTGTCCGCAAGCATCAATGTTTTTTCCAAGTCGAAACATGTTTTGATTGCAAATAATTTCCTTTAACCCACCCCCAATAAATTTAGATTTAATGATTGCTTTTCAAATTATTGGTAGCGAGTTCAGATGGATGCTGTCACAGGAATTCCTGCCATCCTCTGGCGTGGAAAGGAGCGTGTGAACAGAGGTGGTGAGGGATGAATCTCCGAGGAAATCCCAAAGCCATTCCTGTTCGGGATATTTTATAAGGAAAAAGATTTTATGACTTGGTAAGGAGGAGCAGGGCGTGCAGAAGGCAGCATCTCTGCTTACTTTAAATTCCTTTTTAAATGCAAGAATAAAAGGGGGCAAAGGGAAACTTAGTGGTTTTGGTTTTTTTTCCTTTGTGGGAGTTGTGTTCACAAGTAAGACAGTGGGAACATTTTCCAGTTCCCTCCTAGTAAATTCCCAGTCTCTTCTACACCTCAAATAACCATGTTTCAAAACAAAAGAGTGCTTGGCACCGCTGTTGTGGGGATAGGGGTGCAGGCATGTGCCCTTGGTTGGGTGGGAGAGATGGCAAGATGCTGGATGGCTCCAGCATGGATGTCCAAAGCAATGAGTGGCTTTTTTTTTCCCCCATCTGTATAAAATTGTGTAGGACAGTGCAATGGCTTTAGCAAAGTGAGCTAAAAAGTTATGTTTCTATTTTATAATTTATGTTAGGTAAAAATCTCCTTTTTCTGATTTTGTTAGTATTAGTAAGCCTCAAATTTCCTTTTAAGTGTAAACAAGAAGGATGGGAATTCAGGCGAGAGGTTGAAGGTTGTTCCAAAAAGGAGCGCATCCTTGAGGGGTAAAGAAAAAGCTGCTTGAAAAAATAAAAATAAGAAAAACGTGCATCCAGGGACCTTTCTACAGGAGGAAATATTTTTGCATTGGGGTTATTTCTATTCTGTTTGTGCGTTTCAATTGCTTGGAGCAGGGAGGGTTTCGGTGGTGGAGGTGGTGGGAAGCCAGAGCTCTCATCTTCTGGCATGGGTGGGGTCCACCACTTAAATTTTTCAAAAGCTCTGGATCATAGAATCAATCATAGAATGGTTTGGGTTGGAAGGGACCTTTGGAGATCATCTAGACCAACCCCCCCCTGCCATGGGCAGGGACACCTTCTACTAGACAGGTTGCTCAAAGCCTCATCCAACCTGGCCTTGGTTCTCCACAACATAAGATGATGGATGGATAGTTTTCTCCTAGGTGGAAATGTTGAAATGCAGCATTTCTATGTGGATCTGAGTGTCCTGTATCGAAGGTGCTATAGAAATGTGTTTTCTTTTTATTAGACTTTTGGACATGGTGCTGTTGTGAACTCCCAGGGCTAAGAATAAAAACCTGATGAATCAGAGGAGAGAAAAAAGACCTTCTTAGACAACTCATGAAGCAGTGTGGTTGGGACTAACAAGGCACACTGTCACTGCTTTTAGTCATAGCATGGTTTGGGTTGGAAAGGACCTTCAAGATCATCTAGTCCAACCCACGGCCATGGGCAGGGACACCTCCCACTAGCCCAGGTTGCTCAAAGTCTCATCCAGCCTGGCCTTGAACCCCTCCAAGGATGGGGCATCCACAGCTTCTCTGGGCAACCTGGGCCACTGTCTCACCACCCTCACCATAAGAAATTTATTCTGTTATCGATGTGGTTGGGCAGGTTGAGTGTTAGGCAGGGCTGCCCTTACCCCCAGACCTGCTCCCTGATCCCAGGACAATTCAGGGGACACCTGCCTGTGGATCTGTATCACTCCCACCTCTGCACAGCTCATGTGAACCAACTTGCAAATACAATAAAGGGCAGAGTTTATGCTGCCTGTATCCAGAGTGGTGGCATCACGCTGCCCAAAATCCTCCGGAGGGTGGGATCTGTCTGGGACAGTTTCTCGGCAGAGCCTCTGCGTGAAATCGGGTGGGAAGTGCTTTGACGAGCAGATGAGAAGCATGGCTTTGGGCTGCTGGGAGACTTTTTGCCTGTGTTTGTGAAACTCTCGCCTCCTATTTTTTCTTTTTTTTTTTTTCTTTTCTGTTGGCGATGCTGAAGCAAGGCTTCCTCCGGCAGGTTTTTTAAAATTTTATTTTATGAGAACAGTCGGTTATGACTCCCCAAGTGCCGTAAAAGTTAATGTGATAGTCGCTCTGCGCCTGTGCTCATTTTTATAATTTTTTATTTTATGAAACAGGACAGGGAGCTTAGTGACTTATTACTATTCATTTCGTTTCAATGCAGTAAATATTGATTCAGTTGGGGGTTTTCAATTTAAACCACTTGGCGATTATATAAAATATTACTAGCCTCTGAAATTATGCTTACCGATCCCTTCGGCTGCTCATTAACGAAGGAGTGCAATTTTTAGATCCCTTTGCTTTCATCATTCTAATAAATGGGCTAAGCTCCCTTTTCACATGGAAGGTGCTGTAGACTCAGCTAGCAGGAGCTTGACAGCCTCGATGCAGCTCTTAATTTGGAGCTGGTTTCAAAGGATTTTGTTTTTTGGTGGTTTTTTTTTTTTTTTCTTTTGAGACATGTAAGTCTCTTCCTTTGATTCTTCAGCTGTGACAAGAGTTGGGGAATGACAGCCAGGATAAATGGAGCTGGTTCGTCCCTACACCATTCAAAGTGATGTGTCCTGGGCTTCTCCCACTGTTGGGTCCTTGGGTGTTGCCTGGACTCAAAGGACCTGTTTACACATGTCGTGAGGAATGAGAGAAGAGGTGTGGGAGGAGGAAGAGGGAATAAAGATTGACCACTGTAGTTAGCAATGGTGGAAGGGTCTCATTAGTTGTGGAGAAGCTGGTCGCTTGGGGCCACATATGGACGATGAGTTTTCTCATGGAAAAACTCTACAAGAAACTGGCTCAATCAACCTACAACATGTTGCTTCAACGTTGCACGGAGGTGTTGTAGCATATCCTTGTTAGGGATGGGGTTGAATAAACCTTCGGAAAATTGCTTAGGTACCACAGCAGGTTCAGCTGAGAGTTGGTTTGTGATTGGGCCGTGAGCTGGAGATGTTGCCCATCCATAGATGAGCCTGTTGATTTTTGCAGGGACTTTTTCTTCCTGTTCTTAGACCTTTCCATCTCCATAGCCTCCCACTGAGCCCTCTTTGCCATTCTCCTCCTGGCAACTCCTCATTAGAAGGACATGAGACCGTGAAAGTCCATATGCCACTTGCCCTGAAAAATCAGGACAAACTTCTTCTCCAGCTTGCCTGTCCTGAGGCTATGGTGAGTGGAACCAAGGGTGGATGCAGGATGTCCTGATGGGATTTGAAAGAAACTAAAGATTTCAGACCTGTGGGATGTCCCCTTGTGCAACCGTTGAACATTGTCAAATTTTGGGGTTAAGCAGCTTGGCAGGAAAGATGAAAAATGTTAATTGGTGGGGAAAAAAAAAAGTCTTATGGTTGCAAAGTGCCTTCAAGAAGAGAAAAGGGGAAAGCTCAGATTGGTCTCAAGATCTTTGCTCCTTTTAAATGCAACCGAGGATATGCAGCAGAAAGAGCTGCATTAATTAGATCAATGTTAATATGTGATTTAAAATACATTGTCAACGGAGCAGAGGATTTGGCTGAGAACCTGGTGTTTTGAGTGAGTTACGATGTTGTATCTCTTGGGGCAGAGACGTTGTTCATGTTGTGCTTCATGCAGCACTTAACCTTTGGTGGACTTCCCTGAAAAGAAGTGAAGATGTGGCAGAAAGAATCTGGATGAGACTTCAAATCGGAAAAAAAAAGAGATAAAACTCCACTGCTGTGCACACTGCCGTGTAGCCAATGTACATAATTAAACACTGTTTTAAATACCACTTTTAGGCTACTTTTAAGGGTGGTTGTAAACTACCTTTACAATAATCAATAGTTTTTTCAACTGCTTGCATGTTTCAAACTTGCGAGCCCAATCTCCCCTAGTGTTTAAGAGCTAATCTTCCCCATTTGTTGCCGTATGATTGAGACCATTGCAGTGAAGGTGACTGCGAATACCTTTGTGTGAATTACTTTTGTCTGTGAAATTCAGATAATATTTTATGCAATTGGAGTAATAAGCTCATCAGGTTCTTGGGTACCTATTGCTGAAGATGAACACGTATTATTTTGATATTGAGATTGAAAAGGTGTTTCTTGAAGTGTTTCTTGAAATATTCCTTGACAATCAATAGTTGAGGACCTAATTTGTGTGTAATGATAGGATGATTGTGTGGCATCACAGCACTGGGAGTTTTGGAGCAAGGCAGAACTTCCACTGGAGACTGACAAAAGTTGGGTACCAGCTTCCCCAGATCTCTTTGAAGTCCCTTCTGTGTGCTTCAACCAATTTCGGTTTTTCAATTGCTTTGTAAAATCATAGAATCGTTGAATCACAGAATGGTTTGGGTTGGAAGGGACCTTCAAAGATCATCCAGTCCAACCCCCCTACCATGGAACATCTCCCTCTACATCAGGTCGCTCAGAACCTCATCCAACCTGGATTTGAACATTTCCAGTGGTGGGGCATCCACAACATCCCTGGGCAATGTCTTTCTTAGAAGCCCCCTTTTCTATTTTGAAAGGTCTCCCCAGAGCCTTCTCTTCTCCAGGCTGAACAACCCCAACTCTCTCAGCCTGTCCTCGGATGGGAGGTGCTCCAGTCCTCGGACCATCTCCGTGGCCTCCTCTGGCCCTGCTCCAACATCTCCGTGTCAGTCCTGAGGACCCCAGAGCTGGATGCAGCACTGCAGGGGGAGTCTCATCAGAGCGGAGCAGCAGGAGAGAATTCCCTCCCTCGCTCTGCTGCTCACACTGGCGGTGATGCGGCCCAGGACATGGTTGGCTTTCTGGGCTGCAAGTGCACATTTCCAAATATTTTGGGCTCTTGCAATGATGATAGCTGGTTGCATTCCATCCAACATACCAACCAACGTAGCGGTTGGTTTTCATTTTGCCAGTGCGGCAGCAATCTCCCAAAGCAAGGTAGGAAGCAGGAGTTTTGCCTTTAATATTGCAAAGCCAGGTGGTTGCTCTCATTTGTGCCACCCAGGAACATGATCTCTTTATTGCAATGGAAGCTCGTGAAGTCATTTGTCCTTTTGATTGAATATTTATGATGGGAGCTCCGGATGGTGTTTCCCTTAGATTGAATTTCAGCAGCTGGCAAGAATTGCTCCAGTCCTCCCCTTAGGTCGCTTTTCGCCTGTCAGGACACAGCGCAACGTCTTACCTGTTTATTCTTGTCCTTTGATTTAATTCCTGCTATAGGTACAGCCCAAATGTGGGGGTAGAATTTCTATATTGTTCTATATGTATATATTGGCTTTCTCATCCCCTTTTATTTTTAAATTTTTTGCAGTGCCTGCTCAATATTCAAGGAACATAAAAGCGTTTGCCACTTATCATGAGCTGTTATCACAACTCTTCACAATTATTAATAATAGTGCTTAGTTTCGTGTATTGCTTTTCATTATAGCTCTCGAGGCAAATAATAGATGCATGGAAGTATTGTTAATGGGCAAATCGCAGGCTGGGAAGCAGCAGAGCTGTCGTTGACTCTTTGTGAAAGCAGGAGAGGAGGTTTTGAACCATTTCTGTGGTTCCTGGTGGTCACCTACCAAAGGAGAACCTCTTGAACAAGTTCCTCTGCACTGTGCTGTGGTCTCCTTACAGGCTGTGACTGCATTTGGACGCTGATGAAGATGCTTCAGGATCTGCAGCGGGCATTTTGGGACCCCCCCCTTGCATGAGGAGCTGTGTTTTGGGGAAGAATGGGGTAAATGTGAGCTGGTGGTGATGAGGCTTTGACCAACCTGGTCTAGTGGAAGGTGTCCCTGCCCATGGCAGGGGGTTGGAACTAGATGATCTTTAAGGTCCTTTCCAACCCAAACCATTCTATGATTCTGTGATTCTGTGATGTGTCCTTGTGTAGCCAAGCCTTGGGCAGGTGATGTAGCCCAGCCAGTCCCACCAAGGTGCTGGGGAAAGGCCAGGCTGGATGAGGCTTTGAGCAACCTGGTCTAGTGAAGGGTGTCCCTGACTGTGGCAGGGGGGTTGGAACTAGATCTTGAAGGTCCTTTCCAGCCCCGACCATTCTATGATTCTATGACCTCCCAAGCCTTTGGAGCGTGATCTTCCTCCTCAGAGGTATTGAAAAAAAATCTAGATATGGTGGTTCGCGACCGGCTCTTTGTGGCCCTGCTTGAGCAGGTGGGTTGGAGATAACCTCCTTCCAACCTCAGCCCTTCTGTGGTTTTGTGATCTCTCCTCAAGACCTCTGGGGACTGATGGTTCTGATCATGGAAAATCAGATTTTGAAGCACCAGGATGTCTAGGGGTATTTGAGATTTTACATCAAAAATTAACGCTGGTGGGTGGTTGGACTCAGCTGCTGAAAACCTGAGATAGCTCATTTTTAGAATCATAGAATCACCGAATGGTTTGGGTTGGAGGGGACCTTAAAGATCATCGAGTTCCAAACCCCCTGCCATGGGCAGGGACACCTCCCACTAGAACAGGTTGCTCAAAGCCCAACCAGCCTGGCCTTGAACACTTCCAGGGATGGGGCATCCACAGCTTATCTGGGCAACCTTGTCCAGTGCCTCACAACCCTCACAGTAAAAAATTTCTTCCTAGTATCTCATCTAAATCTCCCCTCTTTCAGCTTAAAACCGCTACCCCTTGTCCTATCACTACACTCCCTGTTCGAGTCCCTCCCCATCTTTCCTGTAGGCCCCCTGTAAGTACGGGAAGGCTGAAGTTCTTGTGTGAACCCTGGGAGATCTGATGGGTCAGAGAGCTCCAGCTTCCATGTTTTCTCTGCAAAACAGATGTTTTCAAACCCACTCTTGAATTTTCTGCCCCATTGCTCCTCTCTGCTGCCTGGTTTTCACTGTTGGGTGGTGGTTGTCTTGAGCTCGAGTCCAGAAAGTAGCAGGTACCCAAGGTTTGGGTGATGAGCACCATGCCACTGGAAAAGGTGACTTGTTTCTTTTCTTCTGCAAGTTCATGGTGGATTTTTTTTCTCCTTTTGTTTTGGGGTTGTTTTTGTTTTTCTTTTTTCCCAGCTCAGCAAGGTTCAGTGGTTTGGCCTTGCACACGGCGAGGCGTAAGAAACACCCGGTTTAATTTGCGGTTAGATATCTGTTAAGATTGCATCCACTTCCCCAGTCAGCACTTAATTGGCAAGTCGCTTGATTTAACAGTGTGGGAGCCGGCACCGGAAAAATGGCTTGAATAAATCACTGCCTGACGCCAGAAAATAGATATAATCTCAACATTAACTACATTAATAGTAGCAGGAGCCGAATTAAGAAAGCCATAAAATATAGGCAGGAGAATATAAATTACAGCCATCTCACTGTCCTCTTCTCCAGGCTGTGCTTTCTTTCCTTCCCAGGATCCTCACCCAGCTGGTGGCATGTGGTCATGCCAATGTTGGCTCCCATTGGGAACCGGTTGATGTTGTCTCCGCTGGGGACAGGGAGAAGAGAAATGCCCCCAACCTACACCTTTCCCAGTTCTGTCACCTCTTCGGGGACACCACTAGACTTGGCTTCATCAGTTTTAGTGGCTTAATATTGATTTTGAAAGGATCCAGAAGGGGAAATAATTGCTCGGCTGTGGCAATCATGCATTTATTTTCTTCTTTCCTTGGCACCCTGGGTGTGGCCATGTGGACTTTTATAGAATCATAGGATGGTTTGGGTTGGAAGAGACCTTAAAGATCATCTAGTTCCAACACCCCTGCCGTGGGCAGGGACACCTTCCTTATGATCCTCTGATCACGTAGATTTTTAACGTGATTATTTTGGACTGGGCCAGGGGAGACAAAACATTTTCTACTGACATGGAAGAAAATCTTTAGGGTATCAGCTTCACACATCTGCACGTGGTGAAGTGACCATCCCACCAGGTCATGGAGGACCCATGGCAGATCCCTCAACTCTTTGCTTTTTTGGGTGTGTGTGCCATTGTTCCCAGGTTGTTTTGGGCAAAGTTGTGCCTTCATTTCCGATCTGTGAAAACCAAGAGCTTGGGTAGGCGCCATGAGGACTTGTTTTCCCTGCTGCTGTTGCTGTTGGAGAAGGTGGTCTTCACAACTTCTCCTGCTCTTCAGAAGAGCCTGGTGAGAGGTGTCCGTCCAGCTTTTGGGTGCAAAAAACCATCTCAGCTCTTTCAACTGTTGCTTTTTCCCTTTGTGCTAACAGACACACAAAGGGAAAGACACCTAAAATTGTTGCTTTTTCCCTTTCTCCTAATTATTTAGGAAATGTTCCCCTTTTTTTGTTGTTGTTGTTGTTGTTGTTGTTGTTGTTGTTTGGGAGCCGTGAGTTGCTCTGGGTCTAGTGCCAGCAGAGGGAGACAGTTCTGTGCAAGTCCTGCATGGGAAAGGCTGATGGCTAATTGAGTTCTAATGAGAGAGCAATGGTGATTTTTTTCGGTCTTCACATTGAACACACATCGCTTCATAGCACCAATGTGCTGAAATTGGGGACTGGTGGGTTTTACACCTCGGAGCCATCAAAATCTTATATTACAGAGTGACTTTATTAGAGATATCTCTGCATCCTATATCAGGAACCGATGTAGGTTCACAGCCAGTGTTTCCCAATAAATGCCACAAGCATTTTGCACATTATTTTACTTCTGTGCTGGACATGGAAGCACACAGATGATGCTCTCGCTGTTGGGACTTTATCTAGAAGCCATGCATGAGCGACAGCTTCGGCAGATGATCATCCAAACACCTCGGAAACATACTGAATACCTGCTTGTACAACCAACATATGTGCTTTTTTTCTAGATACCTGATAAATCGGTCCAAGAGGTGCACAGAAATGATGTGACCATCTCAGTTGTCGCCATGCTGAGATTTAGCATGTTGACAGCTCAACTTGGATGAGGTTCTACAGCAGGCTGGTAGGTGGCTGGCGTGGCTGGAACATGCCATGTGGTTGCTTTTTTTCTGCAGGAGGTCTCTTTTAAGTTCTTTTAACTAGCAGAGCCATCTCAGAGTTAGTGGAAACGCTCAAAAACTCCTCTAAGCCTGATGGTAGGGTTTGCTCGGGATGATGCCATCAAGCAGTTGATTTTAGAGGCCAGATCTTGAGCCCAAGTGGATGATTTTCATACTAGTTGGTATTGGTTTTACTATTTCTTTGGCCTGATCTAAGGGGGCTGCGTGTTTGTAAATGGTGAGGATGCACAAAGAGATGCTGATGGCTGTCAGCAAGATGCCATTACGCGATTACGTGCGGATGAATTTTCTTTATTCCTTCCATGGAAGCTGGAATGGCGCTTCCCAAGGTAGGGGAAGCTCTAGGAAACATCCATGTTCATTTAGGCATGGCTGGACTCTGGCTTATTGTCTCTCTGGTATATGAGGCAGCTGGTGCTGGAGTGGATCATGGTGTTCCTTGGGCTTTTTGGTGCTGCCTTTCCCATGTGTGGGGCTTTGGATTGTCCATTTCAATGAGCTGCTGGTCTGTACTGATAGACATATAGTAAATATTAAAGTTCATGCCTCATTTCTAGTCATAGGAGGGCTATTGGGAAACCCAAGAGTTGTTTTTTTTTTAACAGGGTGGAGACCAAACCCCGTCTTTCCTCTGCCCTGCTGCAGACGGAACATCGTCCCATGCTTGGGGAGAAAAATCGAATGGTATGGGTTGGAAGAGACCTTTGAAGGTCGTCTACTCCAGCCCTCCTGCCATGAACAGGGACATCTTCAACTAGACCAGGTTGCTCAGAGCCCTGTCCAACCTGGCCTTGAATGTTTCCAGGGATGGGGCATCTGCCATTTCTCTGGGCAACATGTTCCAGTGTTTCACCACCCTCTGCATAAAAAATGTCTTCCTTAGATCTAGTCTGAATCTCCCCAATTTGAGTTTAAATCCGTTACCCTTTGTCCTGTCACTACATGCCTTACTAAAAGGTCTGTCCCCATCTTTCTTCTAAGCCCACTTAGGTATCACATGGCTGCAAGAATTTCTCCCTGGAGCCTTCTCTTCTCCAGGCTGAACAACCCCAACTCTCTCGGCCTGTCCTCCTACAGAAGGATCATTTTTGTGGTCCTACACTGGCCCTGCTCCAGCAGGTCCATGTCTGTCTTGCACTGGTGCCATGTCATGGTTTAACTCCAGCTGGCAATA
>NW_010136568.1:27410-51658 GCF_000699245.1 Pterocles gutturalis | reverse complement strand
GGATGTGGTGAGGGACCATGTCAAAGTCCTTGCACAAGTCCATATAGATGACATCCATTGTCCTTCCTTTGTCCACCGATCAGTTTAAGCTGATACTTCAAATGTGCATAACTGAAAGGAGACACATACCACTGGCATTTTACCTGATCTCCCTGTGGATCTCTCCTTGCCACTGAAAATAGCTGATATTAAAATTTCACTAAACAGGAGCTGCTGTTCTGGTCCCAAAATATTTTTTGTGTACCATTGTTTAGTGAATTGAATGTTCAAGTGCCTCTATTACCTTCGATAGTTAGATGTCTGGTGTAAAATGTAGAAAAAGTAATTTCTTATCACCATCTCTAGAAGGTACTGAGTTTCAAATTTAACCTCAATGACACTTAATCATTAGCAGTAACTGTTTTGTATGCCCAATAGTTGCCATCAGTAACATTTGTGTAATGATGTTACCGAGAACGTCATTATTTCTCCTCTGAGGGAAAAATTAGCAAACTGTTTTATTTCAGGACGTGAAGAAGCAAAAGCCAATTTCCTTTCCACCTTTTCAAGGCTAGTGGCGGTAAACAGTGGTAAACAGATATCTGTGTGTTAGCTCAGGAGGGCTGACAAAGTGAGGTATCTACTATACCTTAATATAACATTTGCCCAGAAAAGACATATATATCACATTTTACTGTACTGTACTGAAGTACTGGGTTAGTGTCTGATGTGTGGTAGAGAATATTTTAATAGGAAGCTTTTCAGTGGAGGTATTACTGTAGAACTGTAGGGCCAAATCCTCAAAGCCTACTTGTTATTTCCCCTCTTTTAATACCACTTGAAAGCCTGGCAGGATGTCATGTCAATATTAACTAGCTATAAGGATTTCCTTTAGCATCAGTTGTATCTGAGTACTGCTTTACACTTAATTTTGTGTTGCAGTTTACTCATAGAAAGGGAAAGCTCTCTCTTTGCAGACTGTGTGCTGTAATCATCAGTGTCTTTTGACATTGTGTACTTGTCTGTATACTTAGCTGGTTATTTTATCTAGATTACATGTGGTTTTACCCCAACATATAGCAAATTCATGAAGGTGGGTGGTTTTAGTTTGTTTCAGCTTTTATATAACTGAA
Organism: Pterocles gutturalis; assembly: GCF_000699245.1. NCBI lineage: Eukaryota > Metazoa > Chordata > Aves > Pterocliformes > Pteroclidae > Pterocles > Pterocles gutturalis. The sequence continues at coordinate 50,546 of NW_010136568.1, read as the reverse complement.
ATGAAATAAATTTTACTTTGGGAAGTGTATGTTAATATTTTTAATTAAAACTGGTTTAATATCTTTGAAAGTTGTTTAGCTTCTTAGAGAAAAGATGCTTTGGAATCCTCTCCAGCATGTGCCCTTGTTTAAAAGCTGTTTTGCTGAAAAGCTTGGCTGTCACATAACACAAACTCCTCTTTTACAACATGCTTCTTGCTGCTAGGCGGATTGTTTGGCCCTTGTAAACCTCTTTTGTTGAGTGGGTGTTCTGAGTATGAGCCAGGTTCACTCTAATTTCCATCCAGGTTCTGTAGAGCAAAATCAAACTGTTCACATACACTTCTGTTACAGGATCTCCTGGGTTTTGGCTTTTGTTTGCTTGGGGGTTTTTTTAATCTTGTTTTTTAAATTATTTTTATTTTCCCTCTTTTTTTCTTCTTTTTTAAAAATAAAATGAGATGGGTACTTGTACGTGCACCACATTTGGGGTCAGAATCTGGAAAGTGCCTTTTTCTGTTATATGGTAGGCAGACTGTAGAAAAAATGAAAATAGCTATATTGATCTCCATGTTCTTGGTACTGTGGAGCTGGATACAAACTACTTTCTTAAAAGCAAAGAGAAGGAAGGAGAAAAGTGAACTGGCTGCCACATTCTTTTCAAGAGGAAAATTGGTGGATCCTCATTTCATTGCAGACAACTTAACTCCTCACAAGCCAATCTCAATAGTCTCCATGGCTTTACAAGCCTTTTCTGAAATTGTTACTTTTAAGAAATTTCAGATGAGGTTTTGGATGGTAACTGGGTCTGACTTGTTTGGTGATGCTGTTATCCTACCACATATGATATCATTTTTATTGAAAAAAACCAACCCTCATCTTGGGGAATAATAATAATCTTGATGAGATTCTAGAAATCTTACTGAAAGATTTACAATATTGTTCTTTGTCCATCCCTGGTGAAGACTTGGTCATTAATGCTCTTACTCTGACGAAGAAAATCAGGTAAATCAACTCAGTGATTTCTAGTCATTACCAATACAGGAATATTTGTCCTCTGGGGACAATTGCCATGTATAGACTACTTCCATCTGCCCTTTCTGTGCATGTGAGTGGTCATACCACTTTCCTTTATTATTTCCTGTACTTTTAGCTCTTCTCTCTCTTTAGCAGTTAGAAGAAACTGTGTGTTGCTCTAGGGAGACTTACATTAAGGTCTGTGGCCTTTGTCTGAAATTAGCTTCTCTAAAGTATAAAGATTACTTCTTATTAAAGGGGGAATCTTGTGGCTATGCTGAGCAGGCTTTGACTTTCACACCTGGCTTCATGAGTGAATTACGAAGAATTTCTGTAGCAAACATTCACGTCAGAGAAAGAATTAAATATTGTTAAATATATTTGGAGTGGCTCGATACTTTGGTGGAGGAATATTTCAAAGCAGTGCTTTTCAAAATCTGGAAAAGCAACTACACATAAAACTAACTTACCATTTTAACCCCCGAAAGGGAAGATGCTGAGTCATGCAGGCTACACTTATGCATCTATTTTCCCTTTAAGCATCCCTTTTCTGCAAAACAGACCAGGAGCTTTCTCAGTTGTTGTTTGAAGTATTATACTGCTTCATAGAAAATATATCTTATTATTGCCTTTGGCAAGAAGCACCTTCAGCTCATCTTGCTTTTCTGTAGTAATCAGTATGATAAACAAAGTGGTCTTTATCCATGAACTTGATTTAATCTGAAAGCATCTAAAGCCATCTTTCTTGCTGATTTGCATGTGTATGAGATCATCTTGTAGGAGGAGTAGCCTGATGCTTTTATTTATGGAGGTCAGTATCACATCTTATGCCCAGTGCATTTAAAAGAGAGCAGGTTAAAGGAAAAGTTTGTCATGTCTGCTACTTGCTCTAGCTAAGCGGGCCTTTGAAGATGGCAGCCAAGGGTGTATTTTCCTCCTCTCCATTTCACTAATCAGTCTAGAGGGAAAGGCAGCCTCCTCAGTGCTAATTTTCATCCATGAAATGGGAACTCCAACAGAACTGGAGTTTGCCGCACAGAAGTGATTTCCTAGGGCGTTGTTGAAATGATACAGTTGAACAAGCCAATAGTTGCCTCATGTTAATTTTATATGACAGGTAAACCCTTTGATGGTAAGTTCTTTTGGAACAAACATGGATGGGTTAATTTACTGTGACACAGTTTTAGTGTTCTCTGTACCACCAGAACAACAAGGAGGCAGAGTCTCTAATGCTTTGAAGTGCTCCAAGGCTGGCTGGTGCCACTTTTTGTGTTTTTGAGCTTCAAGGCTGCTAACTTAACCTAGATAGTTGAAACATCCTCTTATATCCCCTTACCATCCTAGGAGGTGAGCAATGAAACTCAAATATCTCTGCGTGCCCATAATCCCACTACAGTTTAGAAAAAATACTGTGAGGATGGTTGAATTTTTGTGTTCATTTGGAAGAGCAGAAAACATGGAGTTTTGTTGCCTTAGCTTAGTTTCCTAGACTCTTTTCTATTCCTTGACTGGTAAGCACATGTAAACTGCAAATCTGGACTAAAAGGTGAGTTTGGAGTGTCTTACGCAAATGTGGAGATAGCACAACTGGCTGGTCTTTGCTCATTAAACATTTCTTGCGCTTGTGGTTACTTCAAATCTTCCTACTTTGAACTCCCTTTTGGAACAGAAAGTTATCCTCAGCTGAGTAACAATTCTCTTGACACTTGGCAAGGCAGTTTGGCTCTGGACCCATGTTTCTGTGACCTTTGCTCATGTCCACCTGAATGCCTTTTTTTAAAAAATTATTTTCTTAAAGGGTTCAGAAGTTACTTTTAAACCAGCTCTTCTTTTCAATGTTGTTGCAGTGGTTGCCATTAAATGGTCAACTTTCAGTTAACATTTACAGTGTTTGAAATAGGATTATCCAGGTTTAGAATAGGTAGTTGTTAGTTCAGTTTCATATAGCAAATGCTCCGATATAGAAACTGATGCAAAAGGAATTGGATCTGCAAGAAGAGATGTCTGTATTTCAGAGGAAAAAAAAAAAAAGTAGAGAGAGATAAGTGAATGCTTTTGAGTAAATAAAAGACGGTATGCTTATGGCATAAAAATAAATTATTAGGGGATTAGGTGATATTTGGAAATGGAATATTTGTCTAGGATACTCTGTTGCAAACAACTATACTGTATTACCTGTGTAATGAATTGTCATTGAGACTCATTCAGCCCGTCCACTAGCAGAGATTGATCTACTCTAGTTCAGTTTACTTTCAACAGCCACAAATGTTTATGCCTTGATTAACACATGCAACAAGTAAGAAATACAGAATTGAGGATTATGAAGTCCTCCTAATGGTACCATTAGAGCCAAACTCCTTCATCTTTATTCATGTAATTTTTTTTTTCCCTCAGAAATAATCTTATTGTTAGTACTGTTCAGCCTGAATAAATAAGGGAAAACAGACCTGCAGAATCACTTTTTATCAGATGTTAGTCTTCAAAAATGTTTTTCTGTGCAGCACTATAGTTACTGCACTACTGATTTGGACTTTGTTCTCTTGATTTACTGGTAAAATACATGTAATTGCACTCCTCCCAAGAACAGCCACTGTGATCCATCTGATCCATGTTGTACAGCTGTGGCTGTTTGGGGCAAGGATTCCTTGGGTTTTTTTTATACAGTGGCTTACAACTACTTCCTCACTTCATACTCCTGTCTTTCAAAACCTGATGGGAATGCGGGAGTAGTATGACCTGTTGAATACAGGTAATGTTTTCCACAGACATTGCTGAATACTTTGAACGGGAAGCCTGACCTAGTGGCTTTAACACTGGAATGAGAAAAAAAGGATTATGTTTCTGTTCACTGTTTTACCAGGTAGTTCTTGTATAAGAAGGGAAAAAGGTGTAAATCTGGTGAGGCATTTGTGACGTAACACTTATGGAGTTGAAATGAACACTCAGCTAAAATTTGTCTGATTCTTTGCAGAGTACACTTTCTACACACATAATTTTCATGCCTTCTAATGTCTTAACCACTCTTCAGTGAGGACATAAGAATGTTTTTGCTGTATGAAATTAGGTAAGTTTGGCTGACATTAGTTAAGAACTTAAACATATGGTTAAGCTCATTCGCTTTTCCTCAGGGGAGTTAGCAGTTCTGTGCTCGTATGAAAACCAAAACAAACAAAATAAAATAACCCCTTTTGATTTTGGTGACTATCTACAGGCAAAGAGCAATTTTGCATTCATCAGTAGCCTACAACCAGACCTGCTGATTGACAGTCAGGTTTGCTGATGTATTGGAGCATGCTACTGGGAAAGGCAGCTTTTCATGAAGAATGTGCATTTTCATGTAAATTACTGCTATGGTTATTTAGTTTGTCTTCTCATATGACAAGTCTGGAAAAGAGTTGCCTAGCCAATATGTCCCTCAAGGAGAAAGAAGGTGATAGCATTTGTACATCTGCAAAATCATCTTAAAAGAGATGACACGAGGTCATAGAATGAGTTCTGAAGTGAGAGACTGTAAGTCATAGGCAGATCTCCAAGTGATAACACACATTTGAGGGAAAGTTCCTGAAGACCCCTGGAAGAGTTGTGCAGTCTTTGTGCTTTCAGGTAGTGAAACCACAGCCTGTGCAAACTCCACACATTTTTTAAACTAAGTTTCTCACAGCTTTCTAGTAAAGGCTATTTTTGCAACAGTTTGCAGATGTTCAGTTCAGGCTTTCTCTGGAGAATTGTTCATTTAGTACTCTGGAACTGATGCAAGGGAAACTTAGATCATTTTAAATCATCCCAAGTTTGTATCCATAATCTGTAATAAAAACTGAGAAAAAGGAGGAAAGAGGGATGTCAGCTGGCAAACTAAAAAGTGGTTTGTTTTCTAATTTATAGTTTTAGGAGTGTGTAGATTTTGGTTTTCATTATTATTTTTATTAGGCTATTTTAAAATGAAGGAATATACTGGGGTTTGGGGGTGGACAATTAAATCTGCTGTATAACCAATTAACTTGGCTATTTGCAGACCTCATGGATTCTTTTGGAAAGGCCTTAATGTATGAAGTAGTTGCTTTTTAAAATGTGTTGTCATGGCTCTTTTAAGAATTTTCTACAACTCATGGTCTCAAAATCAGTTTAAAAAAAAATCTTTTCTTCACTGTAAAATAGCTCAAGATGCAGAAAATATAGTGTCTGTGAAGCCTGTTGGAGTTCTTTGAAAGAACTCAACTTTCTATCCAAGCATGTGGATACAGAATGTTTGGTTGATATTGCAGAATCACAGAGTGGCTGAGGTTGGAAGGGACCTCTGGAGATCACCCCTGTCACCAGGACCATGTCCAGATTGCTTTTCAACATCTCCAGGGAAGGAGACTCCCCAACCAGTTTAAGCAGCCTGTGCCAATGCTTGGTCATCCTCACAGTAAAAAGTGTCTCCTCCATTTAGAGGGATCCTCCCATGTTTCAGTTTGTGCTTATTTTCTCTTGCCCTTTAACTGGACACCACCAAAAAGAGCCTGGCTCCATCCTCTTTGCACCCTTCCTTCAGGTATTTATGTACGCTGATGAGATCTGCCATTTATCTTCTCTTCTCCAGGCTGAACAGCCCCAGGTCTCTCAGTCTTTTCTGACAGGAGAGATGTTCCAGTCCCTTCATCATCTGAGGGGCCCTTTGTTGGACTCTCTCCAGTATGTCCATGTTTCTCTGGTTCTGGAGGGCCCATAACTGGACATGAGAGTCCAGGCATGGCCTTACCAGTGCTGAATAGACATGTATTCTCTTTCATTTCCAGAAGCTGTTTGACAAGATCCCTCACCACAGAGTATTTGAATATTTAAAGAACATAAGCCCTTGAGCAGCCAAGTGGTTGGCTGAAAAATAAAACAATGGTCTGATTAAATGGCTAGTTTTCACAGCATAGCAAGATCACCCATAGAATTTGTCAGGGACTCTGCAGGTCTCTAAAGGTTCAGGCAGCTCTGCAGATTTACTAATGATCTGGAAAAGGAGGATTTGCCATTAGGTAAAAAAAGTACATTGGCTATATTAAGTTATTTCAGGTGGAGGCAGATATGAAGAACTGGAAAAACAGTGTATGGAACTGAAAGACAGGACAATAAAATGGAACATAAAATTAAATATGTTTACGTAAGGTACTTGTAATAGCTAGTGGAAAGGGCTCACTTCGAGTACACTAGATAAACTAAAATAAAGCTCAGCTCCTACTGTCTGGGGAAAAAATAATGATAAATATAGTAAAAGAAAGCAAAAATAGGACATTACAAGAAACATTACATGAAACTAAGAGCTGGGAAAGTTGTTTTGTTACTGAATGATAAAGCAGCCTAATTCATTGCCAGAAAGCACTGCTAAATCCTTGTGAGTGTTTTCCCCTCCTTTTTATTAATCTTGCTGGAAATTTAAATGTAGAAAAATAACATTTTTTTCTACTTGGCTACTAGTTGCTTAGTAACAGATTTAAAGCCTATTGAAGTTCCTAAAGAGTTTCCCAGTGTCCACTGTGAGACTTTGGTCTGAGTCTTAGTTTTGTGTGGCCAAAAGCTCTTGAATGCCTTTCGAATCATGTAAAAACACAGTCTTGATCTGTCAGTGAGTTCCATGCACATTCAGAGTTTAGTTAGTTCATGTCAAGGTTCATAAGGGTTTATGTTAGCAGTAGCAGAATTTCTGAACTTGCTTACATGACTTAAAGTATAATTACACAAGGAGCTGATATGCAAAATGAAGGGTCATGAAATAACTAAGATTGTAAATTCTTAGGTTGGATCACTGTGCTGCCCTGGTTACCAGACCAGCTTGAGTGTGAATATAGCACTGGAGTTGCCCTAAGGGTAATAGATCACAGGTCTGAATTTCCTAAAGTGTGTAAGCAGTTAAGAAACTTTTTCTTGCTCTTCAACTTGGAATATAGTAAGGAAAAACTATTTAAAAAGTAACGTAGATTGTATACATTTTCAGTTTTTCTGTCACTTTGTGACACTGTTTTTTGACATTGTTTAGCCTTATGTTAAAATAAGTATCCTTCAAATGACAAGAAAAAATAATATTTTGGGGAACAAATGTCCTCTGCAGTCTGCCCCCTTCCCTTTCCCACTTTTTAGGTAGGTCTTTTTTCTTCCCTAGGGGAAGGAGCAACATAGCACTACTGCAAATTGTTGGGACATGTAAGGGCACATTTTCCTTTCCTATGGAATAATTTATAAAATTCCTGCTTAATTTTAAGGGCTGCATAACCTATTCTATTTTAATTGTTTCCGTGGTATTGTTGTAAACCTTCTAAAATGAGGACTGAATATTTTACTCAATGTTAGTCTCACATTCTATCCAGCACACGTAGGTGTAAACACTGACTGAAATAGTATGACCTATTTTTCAGAATGTCAGATTACCTGGTTACACTTTCTGGACTTGTAATAAATTGTTTTTTCTACTACCATTGTAGTCAAGGAACTTTGCGATACTTGCATCCTTCGTAGCATTGAGAAAGACAAACCAAGTTTATAGACCTAAATTATATTGAGCAGGCACAAGCAGTCACTTTGATAAATATGTACTCATTGCTGGTCATCTGAATAAAAATTTGAACAGAAGATTGCACTTTAATTGCACTTTAGTACCACTCCCCAGTATCCAGTGACAGGATGCATGGGAATGGTTTAAAGCTGCCTCAGGGGAGGTTCAGACTTGTCATTAGGAAACATTTCTTTACTGAGAGGGTGGTCAAGCACTGGAACTGTAGAGAGGTGGTCAGTGTCCTATGCCTGTCAGTGTTTAAGAGGCATTTGAACAATGCCTTTAACAACATGCTTCAACTTTTAGTCAGCCCTGAATTGGTCAAGCAGTTGGACTACATCACTGTAAGTTCCTTGTAGCTGGAATATTCTGTTCTATTCTATTCTATTCTGTTCTGTTCTGTTCTGTTCTGTTCTATTCTATTCTATTCTTACCTTTGCCTATGTAACACTTGCCATTGGTAATTACTTGAACAACACATCAACCCTTTTTATCAATGTAACTAAACCACAAATGAATGTTGAACTAAACTTTTTCCATGAATAATTATTTTACGATCTTTCATTTGCAAAATGGTTGCTGCTCCTTGATCTGTAAAATAAAATTCCCTGCTAGTCTGTCATTTGTTAATAATGTTAAAGAATTTATATTAAACTTAACTATCACCAAAAACTGGAGTAAATATTTAATTTATTTACTGAGGCTAAGTTGTATTTTCATTTGGAGTAGAATGAACCTAAATGACATTATAGAATCCCTTACACTAAACCTGAGTGTTCAAGTCAAATCTGGCTTTAGTCTCATATTTGTCAGTAGAAAAGAACATCAGTGTACTGGGTTGACCTTGGCTGGCTGCCAGCTGCCCACCAGGATGCTTTATTGCTACTCCTCTATCAAGAGGACAGGAGGAGAAAATATGACAAAAACTCATGGGTTGAGATAAGGGCAGGGAGAATACTTAACGATTACCACCATGGGCAAAATAGACTTGACTTGGGGGGGGAAATAATTTAATTTATTACCAGTTAATTGTAACAGAGTAGGATAGTGAGAAATAAGAACAAAACTAAAAATACCTTCCCCCCACCTCTCCTGTCTTCCCAGACTCAACTTCACTCCTGACTTTTCTACCTCCTCCCTGCAAGCAGTGCAGAGGGGTGGGGAATGGGCGTTGGGGTCAATTCATAATGCTTTGTCTCTGACAGTCCTTCTTTCTCATGCTCTTCCCCTTCTTCAGTGTGTATCACAGGATACAGTCCTTCATGACCTTATATAATGTGGGTCCTTCTCGTGGGCTTTAGTTCTTCCAGAACAGTACCAGCATGGTCCTTCTCACATGATGCAGTCCTTCAGGAATGGACTGCTCCAGTGTGGCTTCCCCACAGGGTCCCAGGCCCTGTCAGAAAACCTGTGTGGTTTCCTCCAGAAAATCTTGGACAGAGATGTGACTTTCATAGAATCCTGACTGCCTAAGCTACAGTCTGGTAATTGGCCGTTTAGTTTTCAGAATAAGAGAACGTGATGTATTTGAGTTTCATGACCTCGTTTTCCCACTTTCTTCAGACAGACGGGTCATCATTAATCTCTTGTGAAACTCTATGAAAGTCAAAGGATGACTTGAAGGATTAACTTGTTCCAGGAATAAAAATGAATTGCATTGATATCTAGGAGTGACTCATCTGGACTTCTGATGCACCAAATGGTAGTTTTAGAGTATGATATACACTGTCTTTCATGACAGTAATGTTATCCAGTTCTCCATCATTACTGCATAAATAAAATTAGTAGATTATCCTTACTAAATCTTTTCCTCTAAATTCCATGTTGACAGTGGTCATGTTTTGGAAAAGGTGGTTTCTTACAAGTAATATAAGAAGCTTTTCTTGGATGCAGCTAAGGCAGAGATTTCATCAGGGAAAATGCTTAGTCATGCAGCCTGTGGTAGGAAGTCCAAGGGGATGGCACATGTAAAGGCATTCCAGGACATTTTTTGAGGAGAAAAACATGTCTGAAGTTCGAGTGCAACTTGAAACTTAGTTGTTGGAACTTGAAGATGATAGACCTGATAAAATTAAAACTTGTGCAGAATAGGTCCATGATGGATTTATGCATGGTGCTTCTCTGGTAGAGGTGTATTTTGTTAGACCAACCCCCTGTAAACATCTTGAACACAGTGAGCCTGATGCTTCTCTGACTCCCTTTGCTATTTCTAAGCTGCACAGGTGAATTCAATTAAGTTTTACAGTTGCATGAGTGATTTAAAGTGTCAGGACCTAGCAAGCTCTGCTTTCGACATATTTGGGTGTCTTCTGGCAAACAGGCAGAACTCAGACTTTTTCCTTCATTCTTGATAGCAAATCTGTTGACTAACGCTGTGGATTTCAAAGGGAGCTGATTACCATCCTGGAGCTGTTCAAGGTGCTAACCCTCACCCACTTTGACCACTTTGGCCTACCTGTGTTAATTCGCCAGTTTTAAGTACTGATTATTCCTGTCAACAGGAAAGTTATGTAGGAAAGATAGAGAAACAGGATTTAAAAATTTTAAAAAAACCTTTTTGCTCAGCCATTGGAAGATGGAAATGTATGTATATCACATGCTGAATTAAGACCTACTTGTTTTGACCAGATGTAGTCAGTGTAAAAGGTGAATGAATTAGGCTTATCTTGCACAGACATCTGTTGCCTTTTCCCTTCACTGCCAGCTCCATACAGAAGACATCTTGCCTTCATGCTTTGCCTTGTGCTTAGTACTGTGGGTTTCTGTACTTTGAGTGCCTAAAACAATGTGGAAATCCATGGAAACAGGAGCTTTGAAAGCAAGACTGAGGGAAGGATAGAAAGGAGAACTCAGAAGAAGAGTAACTGTCAAAATGGGGCCAATATTCATCCTGGAGGAGAGTAATTAATAATTCTAAAAGGAATTATTTCAGGGTTGCTAAAATAAAGGTGGTGGTTTAACAATGGAAATCACAAAAAAAAAAAAAAAAAAAAAAAAAAAACAAACCCAAACCCAGCAGTTACATGCAAACTTAGAAATATGGATATAATCTTTATTACATCATAGGAAGTGTGCAGGATTTATTGTGTATGATGTTGCTATGACCTTAGCTTCCAAAATAGTGGTGGAAGAAGAAATACAAAGCTTTCAGTAGGTTATGTAGTGCTGCTAGTTGTGGCAATAGTGGACCTCTATAAAAGGAAATAAAAATGTCAGCTTCCTGTGAGAAAGAAAAAGGTGCATGATTGCTGTCGAAGGGAGAGTCTGTGTTCAACTGATGTGCTTTCCCTTAAGACTCCACAGGGGAAATGGAAGTTCATGCTGTGAGAGGACGTGGGAACAAAAGAAGGTAACTATGATGAACTGAAGTGATCACCACCTGTCTGAATTAGGTGAGGCATAGGAAAATATATTGAAAAAAGTAGAGTAGAGACACACCCCTGCTATAAAGCAAAGATCAGCCTGTTCAAAAACACAGTAAGAGGAAGCATACAGCACTGACATATGGTTATAATCAGTGGACTGATAATGCTGATAAAGGCATGAGAAAGACAGCACAGAGAAAGTATCAGTGCTTTAAAAATCTCCTCTGCTATTAAGGATAAGCAGCTTTCATTGTTGAAGGTTCTACATCTGATGCCTTCAGAAAACTTGTTTTTTTTTTCAGGTGTCTAACCTAGCTTTCATTTTTTTTAAGGGTTCCAGATATAGAAAATAGGTGCCAAAACAGTTCAGCTGTTTACCAGCAAGGCACAGCTGTCAATATAGGAAAAAAAAAACCTAGCGTATTTTTGAACATCTCATTATCCTATAAATACATAATTCCAGATAAAGATTGCATGTTTGGTGCAGTTTACTTCTATTGCCTTTATTCTAAATACTTTTTTTTCCGTGTTGTCTTCCTTATTCATTTCTCATTTAGCTGAATGGTGTTTCCCCCTGTAAATCACTGGTGTCTGTCTGCTACTTTAGATTCAGTATTTGTAGTTGATTATTTTCCAGCTGACATATATTTGATGGCAATATTTGTCTTTGTAGAAATCTGTGCGGCAAATCTTCCCCTGTCCCAAAATATGCTCAGTGTGAGAGAGAAGTTGGCCATAACTCTCCAGCTCTCAGGTTCTGATAAAGCCTTAGGGGTAACTTCAAGTACATGAGAAACCTGATAACTTAAGAAAGTCATTCAGAGTCCATAAGGACTGAGAACAAACAGAGATGAGTTCCTCAGTGTGCTTCATAGTGGATTCCTGTGGGTTGAGTGCTGGGAAAAATATGAAAGTCAGCTCCCTGGTCTGAGAATTTTTCAGATATCTTGGAGAAGAACTGAAATATATTTGAAATTTCAGGATAATACTGCTATTGCAGCCTTACTTTCTGATATATTTTGAATCACAAGATTTAAACACTTCATAGGCTGTCAAGGTAGGGGATAATATTTTTGTCTTTTTTGTAACAAAAAAAAGTTGATTTCTAAATGCTGGTATATCGGCTGTAGGTACTAGCTTTATGCAGAAGAACACAGGGCTTGAATGAGGGCAAAATTTTAATGCAGTATAGGCAGTCGCAGCTTCTGACATTTGGACAATAAAATTATTTAATTGAACTGTTTGAATTGTAGGACAAGGTAAGTGTATTTATCCCATGTACGATATCTTCAGACAAAAGGATCATTCCCACCATACAGATGAACAAGCATTTCAAGGACGTAATGTGGAAAAACAAACTAATCTTAACTCCTGAGGAGGTAAAAGGAATGCCAGAGATTTAAGCAGATCAGTCAAGACTTTGTCATAAGGGTAGCAACCACCAAAAAGTATTTATCGCTAAGGTTCCTGTTTCAACTTGAACTAGAGACATTATAGATATTATCTTCGTACAAATTAACGTTTTGCTCAATGGTAGTCCAATGAGTTATTGATCCTAAATTCCATATACATACTGAATTACCAAGATGTTAACCATTTAGTTCAGGAACTACCTCTTTACCTATGGCCTTTATGGAATATTCCCATTAAAACTTTCACTATTTTAGTGAATGTTTAAAGCACACCTTTTTGATTTTCAATATACTTTCCTTTTCCTATCAGTAGGATTTGTGTTTGTGGAGGCTGAAACACAAGTATGGCAATAGTCCTAATTTAATTCTGAATTATTTGTAAACTACCTAAAAAGCCTAATTGGAAAAATCTTGTCAAAGATTTCTACTGAAATGCCTAATTGGGAAACCCCACCCTTGGAACACTGACAGCAGCATATGAATGCAGTTAAGTAGAGTGGACAGGATCATCTTGTCAGTACCTGCTGAAAATAATCTGAACATGGTGGCATTTCTTTGTGGATAAGTCAGACACACAACATGAAATTGACATATGCAGAACTGGGAAGATGAGGCTTTTTAGATTTGAAAAGATGTTCTTACCATCATGAGAAAAACATTAAGGGTATAAATATCAGTCAGACAGAGGTCTCCCTCGCAGTAAGATGTTCAGGGTTGAGTGTTTTGTATTTTAATTTTTACAATTTGTGTCTTTGAGAGAAAGAGTGACTCAGGCCCAAACGTCATATTTAAGTAGGTCCTTCTCATTGTGTCCATTGCCTTCTGTTACTCTCACTTCATATAAAAGTTCTCAATCTTTAGAAGCAGTTAACAAGTCTGCATCTGACTTTATATATCATGGTGCTGCAAAGTCCTTTTAAATACTTAGCAAGTCTTACAAAAATTACATGCAGGTGGATTATGGTGAAAGATCTTAAAAATACAATTCATGGTTTATATCATGACCTGTTGCATGCTTTTCCTTCGTGATCACTTGTAATAAATAGGATCATGGAGATCAACAAGAAAGTGCGAGATGTTTGAGTGTGTCTTTTCTCACCCAATTCTTGGATCTTGATAAAAGATAAAAGAATATGGGACTCTTCAGACATAAGCTGTCTTTGAATAATTTTCTATTTATTCAGCCTCTCAAAGTCCTTTAGAGAGAACACATAGCAGTCTTCACAGTAAACTGTTAGCCGTGCTTCTGATTGAGAAAAAAATTCTGACCTGTAAAACAAATGCTTATATTTTTAAATACACGGTTCCACCTTCCCAACTGTAAATTCCACGGTGTGTAGCTCTTTACACAGTCAAATTTAAAGAAAAAATTATTTGTTAGTCAAGGAAGATGCTAAAGCAGAAGCAACCAGGACTAATTGCAGACTATGACACTAGTACTGGCAAATCCTTCCAGCTGACTGTTTGTTTTGATTTGGTAGCGTGCTAATCTGCAACTAGTGTGTTAGCAATCCTTCCTTCTGGTTTTCAGAAAATGCTAATTATTTTCAGTAAACTAACACTGTAATATTGCAGTGTGTTTGTAAAATTTGTGTTAGATAGGGTGGTTTGTTTTTTTTTTGTTTTTTTGTTTTTTTTTTTTGTTTGTTTACAGCAGCAGCATGGCTATCCTCATACGTGTGAAGATGAGAGTGGGATAGTTGAAACTGGCTTTACATACAGCAAGTCTCCAGACGGGCTGAAGCATGGTCCCCTCCCTGCTCCCACCCATACATTAGATAACTTGTACTACTAATTAGTTTGGCTTCTGGGGATGCTTTCTTCTGGTCACTGGGGTCCCAGGAAATTGCCCTGCTGGTTCATCCATAAAACTTTCTCTGAAATATGGTTGTGACATGCATTAGATCAATCTGGTAAAGTTATGAATAAAGAAGACCTGTGCATTGTCAAGTGTGTGTGATTTTGAGTACTAATGTAAATTTTTCATGCCCCCCCTCATTACTATTCTTAATCTTTTAGTGTAGAAAAGTTTCCTTTTAAACAGACATTGTTTAGTTCTTACAGCACTTCAGTTGTTGGGCTTGTGCCCAAGAAATAAGTGAGGTGTTTTAAAAAAAGAGAGTTTGTGTCTCTTTTGTGGACAGGTTTCTGTGTTAATTCAGGTGAAGCAAGTGATACTGAGAATTACCTGCAGTTCCTCTAAATTCTCTGTTAAGTGTGATGTTTCTCTGTAAGAAGTAGCCCTGTCTGACTCAAGCATCTGAAAATGAAAGTTCCAGTAAGAATCATGAAGGCACTGACTTTTAGCCTCATGGTTCAAATTGTCCTGGCATAAGCTGAGGATGACAATTTTAGCTTCCTAACACTGAAACAGACAAACGTTTTTTGAGTTCCCTCAGCTACAGATGAAATAGAGTGAAACAGCTGATTAGTATGTAGGATGACAAGCATTAATTAGGCAGAAAGTGCTTATATTATGAATGTAAATTTCTCTGTAAGTAGTACAATGATTTTTGGATTCTCCCAAATTGACCATGAAATGTACATATCACACCAGTGAATTGAGGTGAGTAATTCTTGCTTGGGAATAAGCTATTCAATATGGGGAAAAAGTTGTTCTTCAGTATGTATAATAAGTGATTAGGAATATCATATTAGATTTTGAAAGAAGTTGTCTTTTGAGGAGGAGTCTCAGAGAATTCCCCTCCATTTTCAGTCTCATTATTTGCATCTTGTTCTTTACTGTCCTGAAGTGAATCTGTGCAGCACAATTGGTCACGAACCTGGTGTGTCAGAAGCATAGTAGGTAGAGTTAGTATCCTTCTTGTAGTCTCTCTTGACAAGGAAAGGCATGGGAACGTTAACACTCAACTGGATTAGACCAGTACTAGGTACATCCACCAATGGTGGTCTGTCTCCAGAGGCAAAAGCAGGTGCTGCTTCAGGAGAGTACGCAAACAAAAACAGTTTCTTCCGTCTGATCCCCTTGTACTCCTCCAGCCTCCGGAAGAGGAAAGCACAGCGTGGCAGCTGAAATCCCTCCTTATTTCTCTTCAGTAGCTGTTTACAGATTTCCTGCCCATGCATCCCTCTGTCCTCTTTTTGTAGCTGCTGACACAGCCTGCCTCCACAGCCTGATGGAAGCAAATTCAAGAGTTTCGCAACCCACCACATGACACTGTATATTTGTTTTAACCTGATCTCCTGCTGCTTTCAGCAAGTGATCCTTACACTCATACTGTGGCATCTGGTGAGGCACAGTCACATTCAGGTTACCTGCTGCCATCAGGAATTTACAAGTCTCAGTCATAGCCTTCTTCAGCCTTTTCCTCTCCAAACTGAAGAACTACTCAGCCTTTTAAATCTCTACTTGTAAGGCAGCCAATCCACCTCTTGGATCACTTCATCTGCTTTTCTTTTTATGTGATCTAATTCATGTAACTTCCCTTTGCAATGCAAAGACTGGAATGATATACAGCACCCAAGGTGTGGGCGCATTAATGTTTGTTACAGGAGCAAACAGATAACCTTCTCCTCAGTGACCTTCCTGATGAAGGCAAACATTCAGTTGGCTTCTCAGATGCCCTTGCAATCTGAGCTGATAATTTTGGAGACCTGCTAAGGTTGCCCCTGAGATCTTGTTCCTGAGTTGAAACTGCCAGTTCTGTGTTGTTTCTCCTCAACATGACCTTACACTGATGCTCATCTACCACCTCTCTGAGGCCCTTCTGCAGTTCCTTGCCATGAGCACAGCATTTGACTACCCGTAAAGAGCTCAGTGTAACCTGTGAACTTGGAGGTTTCGCGGTTACCTCTCCTTTCCAGGTCACTGAAAGGAGGTGAAATAAAGCTGTTCCTAGCACCAGTCCACACGGGAGGGACCTTGCTCTTGGCGATTTTTCCATCCTGAAAGGGACACCTAAATACCACCTTTTGTTTCCTCTGCTTTAACTTGCTCCCTGTTGCTAAAAGGACCTCTTCTCCAATCCTGCAGCAATTGAATTTCTTTGTAACTCTTCATATGGAGCCTTGTCAAAGGCCAGTTGAAAATCCAGGTCAGATTTTATCTGCATGGTTATTGTTACATTTCTGCAGTTCCAACAGGTTAATGAAGCAGGGTTTCCCTTTAGAGAAGACACACTGATGCCTCCCCAACAAAACTCTGTTCATCTGTGTGTGTATTAAGTAATCTTTTCTTCCTCTCTCCTTTTTTTTTTTTTCCTTTCTTTTTTAGCTTTTTAAAGACTGATTCCCATCTTCTCATGGATGGAAGCAGTCAGGCTCACAGGTCTGTAGGTTGCAGGATTGTTTCTGGACCTCCTTTTGTAGATGGGAGTTATGATGGCAACCTGCCAGTGCACTGACACAGTAGCTGTTTGTAATGGTAGGTTACATACCTTGGCCAGCAGTTTTGTAAGTTCACATTTGAATGCTGAAGGAACTCTCCAAATTCATCTCAAAGAAGTAGAAAAGCTGTCTTTTCCTTCCCAAATTTAATGTAAAATGACCTAATGTTTTTGGTAGTATGGTGATTTATTAGAGAGAAGGAAAGAAGTCATTGTCACACTTTGCCAGATTGTTTTGTTTAGTCATGCATTTGATCTGTTTGACTTAGAACAAAATTCCCCAAAACTCCAAAAATCCCCTTCAAATCATGTTTTTAAATTTTGATATAAGTGTATGTACTTACTTGGTTTGCAAAGAGCTACTTAAGAGGACTTGTAAGTAAAAACATTTACAAATAAAGAATTTAAGCTAAGTGCTTTACAGTATTATTTTTATTTATTTTTTCTCATGTAGCACTCAGAAGACTGTTATAATTCATAGTGTATTTGAAGATTTTGGATACTTTACAGACATCAAATGGACATGTGAAATTCACAAGTGAGATAAGTATTTCTTTTTTTGGGGATGGAATGCATAGGAAATCTCTGTCAGAATTTACGTATCTTGACACTCAGCTGTGTGCTTTATTGTTGAAGATTTCTTCCTTGGATAAATAATGTTTTTGAAATTTCAGTTTTAGGATAAAACCTTCTGAGTTTCATCGAGGTTAAGTTCTCCTTGGAAGAACATGGCTATGACAGGATACTGTAGGTGCTTTCCTTTTGCACACCTCAAGAGGGTTCTTTTGACCAGCAGACTTACTTTCTCTAAGCAGGCCTCCTGAGTTGTCTTGCAGGGTGCTCTTGGAAACCTTCACATATGTAGGAAAGGTATGAATCTCTGGAGATTTTGTAGGTGGGAGGCTCAGGGAGGGTATGATGTCAATGACTGAGAAAATATTTTCCCCCTGGAGAGACTTCAAGGTTTGCAGTGGGCCTTCCAACACCTTTCTTTCTCTATTTCAAGGATTAGGATGCACCACACATCCTCTTCCTTATCCTCACGAAAACACATGTGATCTGCCCTATGCACATCAACCTGTTTCCTATTTGGGAAGCAGTCTCTTTTGTGTCAATGGTTGACTATGTCTTATGCCTTGAGCACACTTTTCAGCTTTAAAATCACAGATTTTTGTGTACTGTAGGAGACTTAGTGAGGCTAAGGATGGAGGCTAACTAGATCTGACAGGTAACTGAAGGGTCTGAGTTAAAATGACCACAGAACTTTTAAAAGATTATGAAGAGGTTGAAGGAACCCTGTCCCCAATATGTGAGCTAACATCTATTCCCAGTATTAACATGAGAAAAAAGTAATCTCTCTTGTGGATTTTCTAATGCACTTTTTGATCCTTGGATGAGTGGAAGTTTTCAACCTTTTACTTTGAAGTAACGTGAATTTCTGTCTAACCTTGCATCTGCTTAGGTACTTGTACATCGCAAATTCATAGAATCATAGAGTCACAAAATAGTCTGGGTTGGAAGGGACCTTTAAAGGTCATCTAGTCCAACCACCACTGCAATGAGCAGGGACATCTTCAACTAGATCAGGTTGCTCAGAGCCCCATCCAAGCTGGCCTTGAATGTTTCCAGGGGTGGGACATCTGTCACCAATATGGGCAGCTTGTTCCAGTGTTTCACCACTCTCATTGTAAATTCATATAAATTCATTCATGCTCTAGGGTGATCCTTGATAGTGATTAGCTCATCGGCTACAGTTTCCTCACTGGAGCTGATGCTGCCTGCCACCAGGATAGACGACTCAGGATAATTCTGGGCCACCAGCAGAATACAGAGTTGCCAAAATAAATATTTTCCATCAGGATTTCACACTCATGCCTAATGAAATAGACATTTTTCTAACTGTTGCTGTAGAGCTTAGATTTTCTTCAAGGTTTGTAATGAAAATATTTCACGACCTGTTGACATATTCATATGGTGATTTTCAAAAGAGAGGTTTAATTTACAAAATGGTCTTGGCAACAAGCTGGAATATCTGGGAAGTTGAACAAGACTGTTGACAGGCAAAATTAGGGCTGAATCATAACTGACATTAGCTTTGCAGCTGAGCCATTTTTACAACTGACCAATAGGGTTTACTCTGGTGTTTTTGAGAGTGCAAAGGTGAGATGGGTAATCAGTGTGTACTCACAGTCGTGCTACATGAATGACAGATTTTGACAGAATTAGCTAGCTCTTAACTCTTGTGGCTGTTCACACGAAAAGAATGGCACAGAGAAAATGCTTGGCTTTTAAGAACTCATGGTGAGAAGAGCTCTTTTTTCATTACCAGTAAACAGTAAATAAAATAAAACCTTTACATTTTATGTTTCTTCTGTTTCTTATGTTTCCTGCTTCTATATGTTTTTCCGTTGTATCCTACATTTATTTTCTTATCACAATGGAGCAATATCAAGTTTTGTCTTATTGTCCAGACTCCCAAGTGCATCAGGAGTTGGTGATTCATTTCTGCTTGTTCTAAAGCTTACAAATACTCCAATAATTATTCATATTTATTAAAGAAATTAGTACAGTGGTTTGTCTAGAATTGAACTGTAAATTCGCTCCTGTTAGAAGGTCATGCATCTGTGTGATGCAGAGTACCTTATAAATTCAGAGGTTTCAATTATAGTTGCAGTCATTCCACATGATATAAACGCAGCTGTTATCTTTTAAGAGGAACATCATTCACTGCAAGAGGGGGAATGATGTTCTTTGTAATAGCAGAAACAATAATTCTGCCTTTTAACAGGATCACTCTCAGGGAAACAATGCATATTCATGCAAGCAGTTGCAATGTGAAAGCTGGGAATCTATTGATGAATATGATGCTAATTACTGCAGTGATTACTTTTTTACATTGGGGTATTTCACAGAAGTGTAATAACTTTAAGTGTACACTGTGATGTAAATTTGAAAACACAGATGACTTTTAGATAACAATTCAGGACAAAAATGTTGATCCAATACAGTATCATTTTGATTGTTCTAAAATTTAATGTAGCTTATAAATTGATCTTACTGAGTCAATCCAAAATAGAGAGTCATTTCTGTGGCACACAGGGAATTTATAAATTGTATCTAATGTAACTGAGCACTTGTTAGGCCTAAAATCTGAAAAATTTCCTTCAGGTAATATAATGAGACTTTGATAGTACCATCAGGGTAACTGAGGATGGCTGTAAAGTAGACTTGATAGAAATGGTAATTTATAGAAATGAGTATCAGTTTCATGTGCTAAACATTTTAAATACATATGCATACACATACATAGAACTTAAATTATATCCTTGTATTTTAATTTTCGAATCAAGTTTTAAATTTGAAAAAGTAAACTTTCCTAACTAAAAATCTAGTACTGTGCTCTGGAAAATCTCATTTTACCTCACTACATGTAGTACCCCTGATAAATAAAAGCAAAGTGTTAGGGTTTTGATAAAGGGTAAGAATAGAAAGTGTTTGGCACACTAAGTGTAATATGCTTATAGAAGAAATACCAGCCATCTTTTTCGTCATGCACATTTTTCAAAAAGCAGATAGGCTGTTTGTTTACAAGGTAGTGGACCACCTCAGAAATTTTTTTGGCAAACAAAGAAAGCCATATGTAATGGAGATCCTTGACTTTGCACAGACGTAGAGCTTCACTTCTTAACATTTTATTGCTGTGTTTTGTGGTACCCACACTTGCCCAAATCTTCTAAACAATAGACTGTGAAGCAAAGGTTTGTAATAAGATTTTCTACTAGTGAAGCATACTGTGTGTATAATGATTTGCTAAAAAAAAAAAATGCTTGAATGGATAAAAAAAAAGCCCATAATGAATCATAAAAATCATACTCTTCAACTTTGCATCAGACTGTTAAAGAGAGAATTGTCTGTGTGATTGCTAGACTGGTGGAATAGTAAGAGGACATCGTGATGTTTCTGTGCTGTTGACTTTCAAGCATTTCTTCCTATACCTGGTTTACCTGTTTGTCAGTCTCTATTATGACAGATAATTACCTTTTTCCTAGAAATACTGAACCTTGATGTGAGATTTCTCCTACAAAAATAATTTAAAAAAAAAAGATGCCAAAGGCCATTGCACAGACCTCCACTGGGAACAGAAGAATGGAAATTGCTGGTTAATTGGAGACTGTTGCTCGTCCTAAGTCTAGTATTATCAATATTAGAAGTCAAACAAGTTATAAATGTTGAGGACTAAAATATTTTGTCAAAAATAGTTCATACTTCTTGCTTCCTCAGTACATTTGCAAGCATATTTTGATACTATCACAGCTCACAAGGTTAAAAGTGTTAATTTGTCACTACATGAAGTGAAGAATTGCCTAAAAAAATAATGTTTTGCATAAAAAGCTGCATGTAGTCATTGGTGTGCATTCTTTGATCTAAGTTAAGGACAGTCAGGTTGGGTAGGAAATAACCTTTCATTTTGTAAGAATTTGATTTTTGATAACAGATAAAATGTCATATTTTCTCAAAACATAGTAGTAAATATGTCAAAACGTTTTAGATATCAGTTGAAATATTCTGGTATTATTTCATTTTTCTTTTCACAAACAGAAATTTGAGGAAAAAAAATGGTTTGCCCAACTGGTTAGGGGAAAGTTTAGTCTGGAGAATTTTTCTGAACTGAGGGTTTTTTGCAGCTTTGGGCTTGACAAAGTTTTGCAACTTAGAATTTTCCACTATGAGACTATCTTAAAACTATGTATCTTTTTAGCTCTACTTGTTATTGAGGGATGACATCGGGAGACATTGCAATATGTCTTGGCTCACCTTTAAAAAACTGAGGTTCTCATAGCTGACAATCGTCTAATATAATCTATTTATCATAATTTTGCGTTCTTTGAACATGCAGAATGTCTTAATGCAGGTTTATGTACCGCTTTAAATAATTTAGAGTGATACTACTTATGGCCTGCTTTTGCTGCACTTGGTAACATATAACCAGAGGTAAAGATGGTCTGTTCACTAACAGTTTTTTTTTATTTCATAGACTGTGGTGCCACAGACCATAGCTTGTCCAAAGTAACAAAACACTATGCTAAATAAAGGATGTAGTGCAGTAACTAGCCTCCCAAACTGTGGTCTGAATCTTTCTGTTGTTTAGATTAAGCACAATAATATTTCTTGCACTCACTTCTGTGTTTTTAAACAGAGGAAAATATGCTTTAGTTTGGTTAAAGCCATTCCAGTACATTGCAGAAATTACTTCAAGGAAATATGTCATCTTCACTTAGTTCAATATTCAGGTTAATTTAACTAATGCTGTATTCTCCCTTGCTTGAGTTTATTCCCTGTAATGAGCTGCAGTCTGTCATTCCTGTACAATAACATAATGAGTCAGTCAAAGGAGAAATAGAAGTGTGTCATGAAAGCTCCTGGTGCATTTTAGGCAAGTCCACACAAAAAAGCATGAGTTGTTCAAACTCAGCCTCACAGGATGCAGTAATCTGTATTTTTCAGTTTGGGTCTTTTTTGTGCTTGTAAATTTCCTACAGCAAGATTGATCTCTTGGTTTTTGGTTTCTATTCCATATAATGGTTCAAGAATATTAAAAATTATCCCCCCATGAGCAGTAAATTGCAGAAGTTGTTTGAGATACGTAAAATACTTATTTATAAATCACTGACCAGAGGGAAATTTCCCTGCTCAGATTGTATTTGGTGAAAGAGGCACTTCGGGTCAAAATGAAACAGCTATCTCCAGCAGATTTTTGAGTGCTCCAGAAAGAATGATGTGGTATTAACACAGATTTTTTTTTTTAAGAAAATTTAAAACCGTGAGTATTGAATAGATTGGTCTTCTCTTAAAAAGCTCATTTAAAAGAGAAAAGACTCCTTGTAGGCTCTAGAATAAATTAATAATGACAGATTCAGTGGCATTGTGGAGGGTTTTCTTTTATTGATTTTTTTCTTTTAGGTTTCAGTTGTTCACTAAAAAGGAAGATACCTAATTGTTGACAAAAACTGAATTTTGAATTCTTGGAAACTCCTGAACAGATTTCACTCTGTTTAAAGCATTAGAATTTTAATTCTTTTTTTTTTTTTTTTTTTTTTTTTTTTTTTTTTTGTAATTTCAGCTGGAGTTCTGGTTATTCATGAAGCAGATATATTTTTTGCATTATTTCAGTGGTATTTTAAACTGATGTCAAAGTTATGGAATATACACTAAAGCTTACTTGGCTGTGTTTTGAAGTCCAGGAAAGCATCCAACTATTTTCCTTCAGGCAGTCTCTTGGTGTCAAAGCAAGAAGATGCTATACACTATAACGCCACTCTACTCAGCACTGGTGAGGCCGCACCTTGAATCCTGTGTTCAGTTTTGGGCCCCTCACCACAAGAAGGACGTTGAGGTGCTGGAGTGGGTCCAGAGAAGGGCAACGAAGCTGGTGAAGGGTCTGGAGCACAGGTCTGACGAGGAGCGGCTGAGGGAGCTGAGGTTGTTCAGTTTTTTTT
>NW_010136568.1:15565-27214 GCF_000699245.1 Pterocles gutturalis | reverse complement strand
GGGAAGTGGTGGAGTCACCATCCCTGGAGGTGTTCAAGAAACGTGTAGATGTGGTGCTTTGGGACATGGTTTAGTGGGTGAGGTGGTGTTGGGTTGATGGTTAGACCTGGTGATTCTTGAGGTCTTTTTCAACCTTAATGATTCTATGTTTCTATGATAATGTTGATACAGAATGAACTCAGAGAACACTGTTTTTTCTTGTATTTACTGATCCCAAATATTTTCAAAAAACTTTTTTTTTTTTTTTAAATCATATCAGCATTAAGGGATGATGGAAACAGAGGCATTATGACTACATGAGATTAGCACATAATGTATGCAAAACAAGTTGTTGGATTCAACGCGTTTCATGGCAAACAGGTTGTCTATTGCAAAAACAACATTCCTACATCTAATACTAATTGAAACTCTTGTTGCTGGGTGTTTAAGAACAAATGTCAAGGATAAGCTGGCATGGAGTCTAAACTAGCCTTTCCCTCTGTAATAATTGCATACAAAATCTGTTTCAGTTTCATGAAAGAGCTGAAATTGTTCTTTATAACAGTACTTCTTGAAGTCTTATATTCATGCACACACAGAAATCAAAACAAAAAGCCTGAGTAAATGATTACTTCTCATTGTTTTCTGTAAATTCAAGTGTAGGACTTAAATGCAACTCAAACAGTACTTTTTAAAATGTAAGTATAACTTGTTTTGGAAAATAATTTTTGTTTTACATATGGAGAACAAATTTAGCTGCATTAGATGATCATGAAACTTTTATGTTGGCCCATGTATACATACCTAAAGTTTTTTAAGGCATGTCTTTGGTAGATAATAAAGGAAATAATTTTCATTCTGTAACATATAGTGCAGAGAAAGTATTGTTTGAAGTGACTGAAACTGTCTTTTTCCCTGACTGAAGCAAATAACTGTTGTAGTTTTACGCTGACTGCTCACTCGCCATCCCCCCTCCTGGGGATGGAAGAGAAAATAAAGGGGTAAAGGGAAAAGAGACTCATGGGTTGAAATAAGAACAATTTAATAACTAATCTACAATAATATTGAAAATAATAATAATGACGATGATAATAGTAATGTATACAAATAGACAAATGAGTGATACACAGTGATACTGCTTCCCACCCGATGAACAAGGCTCAGCTTGCTCCCGGCTAACGATCCCGGAGCAGGGAGAGTCCCGCAAGCGCAACCCTGTAACGGAGATATGAGCCCGGGTGTCTGAGAGACCAAGACAACTCTGAGAGAGGGGCGACCCAGAGGGAGGCAACCCGGAGCTGGAGAGAGTGCTTCCAGACAGAGCCTCATCGCTATACTGGGAATAACATGCATGATACAGAATATACTATTGGCCAATCTGGGTCTCAATCCTAAACCTATGGTCAAATCCTAGGCTAGTAATTGGGGCTTTGCTCCCTCCCAGCTTCTCCTGAACCTGCAGACACTAGCATAGCAGAGAAGCTGAAAAGTCCTTGACTGTCCCGGCAGCAGCTATAAACATCAGTACGTTATCAGCCTTCTCCTCCGCACAAATCCAAAACACAGCCTGTTACTAGCTAGCATGAAGAAAGTTAACTGTCTCAGCTGAAACCAGGACAATAACACACACCAGTTTCTTCCATAAAAGTGAGAAAGAACAGCACTACTGAAGAAACAATTAAACAGCAGTGATGAGATGGGTATTCAGTGAGAGATTTGAAGAGGATGTGTTTAAATTTTCTTCTATAATGAATTCCCCAAAAGGCTTTTTAAACTTTAAAAAAGCTATTAAAAATAAAACCAACAAATTCAGCTTTTGAAATGGAGAAAAGGACAACTTCAGTAAGAGCTTCCAGCCAGCACAGTGTTAGCAAACTCATACATTTCTCTCTGATTCGAAGGAAATGTTTCTTTCTACCACCTCTGAGATACCATACCATCTCTTGAACTTTCTTCTCTTTTGGCATACTTAGCCTCTCTCCATGTGAAAGATAAATAATTGTTTTTCCTCTGGGACATCTTCCTTACTTTTTCTTTTCAAAATACAAGCTTAGAAAGAGCTTCCAGTGGACATGGATGAAACAGAGATACTCAGTGCGTTCTTTACCTCAGCTTTCTCCAACATGGTCTGCGTGATCCACCTGACTGCATTTTGTGAAGTATAAAATGGCTGGATTTGTGAATAGTGTGAGGGCACTGGATGTCATTTACGTTGTCTCTAGCAAAGCTTTCGACATTGTCTGCCACCGTATTATTTTTTTTTTAATTTTAGGACAATGAAGTTTGCATAGGTGGATAAGTAAAATGGGTTTTGGATGGTCATGTTGAGAGGGTTGTCTTCTGCTGGGAGGTGGATAACAAGGGGGCATGTGACAGAGTCTGTGCTGGGACCTGTTCTGTTTCACGTCTCTCACTGTAATTGGGAGGAGGGGACAGAAGGTACACTGGTCAGGTTTGCAGGTGAGTCCAAACTGTGATGACCACTCCTTCATCAAATTTTGTGTGCTTTCCTAGGATATTTCTCATAATTTTAAAAGGCATATAAGTCAAGAATAGAAAATAGCAATGTTTGTGAGCTCAAAATGCTATAACATCTATTTCTTAACTGCTTCTAATTCAGGGATATAGGTTGGAGTATCCAAAAATGAAAATAAGTAAGTTGATTATGTAAAACACATCATATTTAGCTTAGTGTATTGACCTTGGCTTCATTCATTCAGTTTCTGAACTTTTGACCTACAGCCATTGTAAGTGAAAATTTGGAAATGCAAGATGTCTATTGGTTTTGCCCTGATTAATTTTTATGTGGTTTTTTTCTTTCTTTTTCACCCTCAATTCTTTTTGTCAGGCTATTAGTATAAAACAGTGAGGTGATTTTGCCAGTGCTTCACATATTGATTAACTCATTTCTTGGGAAACTTTCTTGCTTGCCCCAGAGGAGTGTTTTAAGGATAATTTAATATTCGTTAGTCCTAAGCATACTAGGATCAAGTTGATTTTAAAATTAATAACCTTATTATTTCTGGTAATTTGAGAAAGCTTGTAAACTTGGAAAATCTTGGAACTTTCTTTTGGTGTTAGAATGCTGCTATTTGCTGTTCCTGTTGAAGCTGAAATGAAAGAGCAAGAGGGTTATCAGAACGGCTGGCAGATAGTATTCAGAGGAACGAGGTGCAAAATGGTTTAAAAACTCTTTTTGGAGGTGTGCGTTGGAAATGTAAGACACAGTGTTAAATATATCTCTATTTTTGCTTAAGAATGTTTTAACAATAAACAGTCTCTTAAGGTAATAACTTTCCAAGGAGACTTGCCTAACGTTAACATACCTTGTTTTAACATTCAGTTAACAGACCCTCTGTTGGACAGAGTCCTGTTGTTAGGAACACCCCAAAATGAAATGCCTCTCATTACTCATGATCCAAGTGGTAAGTGTAAAAAGGCAAAGCAGCCAACTTTCAATCTGTCATCTCCTTTAATGGGGCAAAAGGGGGATATTCTGGAGCCACGGAAGTCAAAAACAGAGACAAACATAGAAACCGCATGATCAGGGACTGTTTTAATCACATAATGGGGACATGATTATTTGATTCCAAAGAGTTACAGAAATGAAGTTACAGCTTCTGAAAAATGAGTGTATTCCAGAGTGTAATAGCTTCAGGTTGAAAGAAATTGAACTGTTTTCAACAGAGTAATCAAATATTTTTCTCTCATTCTTGTTTATCTATTACTCAGATAAAAGAAAGACTTGAACAGCGAATTATCACAGGCTGCCTTCTAAATATAGTACAAACTATGCTAATAGGGAGAGCTGCAGAAGTTGGCACTTCTGTATTTTGGGGGTAGAATCTGCATCCTTCTGCACAATGATAATTAGATAGCGTAGATTTATCATTAGGTGTTTCACAGTCTTGCAAAGAGAAAAGGAATAGATGGTCCTTGTCTGCTGCTTAGCTACTGTTTTCAGAAAACAGAAACAAAATTACTTCCAAAGTCTTGAACTCATTGTGCTCTTATTTTTGTGACAGCACTAGTGCAGCCATATCTTGAGGGAGTCCTTTTTAAAATAATTTATTTTGTTAGCAGTGTCTTTTCTGGGGGTGAACGGCTCATAATTTTAATGTGAGATGATTACAAGCAAAATCATTGTTCCCACTCAGTGCTACCTGCTGTTATTAAAAGAATTAGTAACTTCTATAAATTCTTTACCTGTTACTGGAGATTCAAATCTGAATAACTGATATAATCACCATGAATTTGTGAAATATTAAATTTATCATAAATATAAGCATATGTTTAGACTGCCCTATTAAGGCTTGTGTGCTCCGAGAAGGATGTTTATCCTATTTCCAGTCTTCCCTAAGTGGCTGCTAGTGGCCACTGTTCTAGATACCGGCTGGATCACATAAAGCTTTGACCTGACATAATATGGTTGTTCTTACATGTGTACCACTATAAGGAGAACATTACAGGTTTTATATGCTACATTGTTGTAGCTTGAATTGCTTATCTGTGATCCATGTATTTTTAACTGACTTGAAGCTGAGATTAGGTGCTTTGAGCAAAATACTGCATTAGCCTGGTCTGGATGTCAGCAGAGTCTCCGCTGGGAGGTGGTACAGTTTGCTCAGTAAGCTAGGTTTCTGAGCAGGTACAAGCGTGAAAGGTCAGGGTGAGATGTGTAGTTTTACACACTCTGAAAATTAGATTTTAAATCTTAGTTCTCATTAGTTTGAAGATAACCTTCAAAATATGAAATACGTTTAGGCAAGTCTGATTGTTTCAATGTCAAGCCTTAAAGCAGCATTTAGGAACCTGGCAGCTATCCCAATTTCCTCTGAAGACTTAAAAATTCTCTTCTACTAGGTACCATAGTGTTTTGATTTGCCTTATAATACTGAGTTTCCTACATGGTTGTTTTCAGCATACTAAACACCTAAGGCTTGAGCTGAGGGGCTTGGGTATTGAGCTGAGATAGTGAAGAGAGTGTCACCATACTTTAAAGTAACCTTAATCTTAAGGGGCGTATGAAGGCAGTTTCCTCTTAAAGTAAAATTTCTTCTTGCACTTGGCATTAAGTAGTATTTCTTGAGTACTGTTTTCTCACTCTCATTCATTGTAAATATAAGTTTTAAAGATGAGGAATGCTTAATTTTGCACTGTTTTTACTTTGTGGATTGATTTCAGTGCACTGGAGATTCTCAGCCTTGACTCATAACACTTGAGTGGATATTTTGGTCTCCCTGCCCATCCACATGGGAATTACAAGACAAAGACAGAGGTGGCCCTAGCTTTACAAAAAATAAATAAATATGCATAACTGTAGGAGAAAAGGAATGATGATTTTTATAACAGGTTAATAAATGAATATAATAATTTGTTGTTTGTTAATTACATATACCTGGTGTTTCTATGTTTCCCTACGTAATGGAACCAGCATGGATCACGAGGTTCTTTAGTATTTACCCAACATGCTGATGGTTTTTATTGTTAAATAATGGAACTGAAAACTTAACTGTGGAAGAAGGAACTTGATGAAATGGAGTGCAGCTACTTTGAAATGTTACTGTGGCTGCCAAATTAAGTACACTGAAACTTTGACCTAACAAACTGTAGCTTCAGCATACTGATGTTTTTCAAGTACATGCTCCAACCAATCTATTTGATCTACAAAATGAATTGGTATTAGGACAACTAATGCATGTTTTTTAAAAGTGATTTTCCTGTAAAATGTGAACCATTACCTCCTCTCTGGGATTATCTGAAGGTGCACTAGAGTTTAAGCACATCCACATAGCCAATGGCAGATGTCCTGGTTACACAGCTGTCAGGTGGTACTGCTTGGGCTCAGCTGAAGTTGCTGCTAAGTGTTTCCCTTAGTTGGCCGGTAGTATAGACAGGATTGTAAGAAACCGAATAACATGCTGGTCTGACAGAAAAACAGCAAGAAGCAGAATGAACGTTTGAGTAAATACAAATCTTAAAAAACCTATTTTAACACACCACTGGTAGAAGTGGCCTGGAATACCAAGGAATACTCTAACCTTTAGGCAAATGGTGTCTGTTTAAATGTTGGTCTTATGTGCACAATTTCGATAACCACATTGTTAAATCTATGTGAGTGGGTGTTGTGCTTGTAATTCACAAGCCTGGCTTTGGGTGTGGGAGGAGTGGGGTGGGGAGGGGGAACCTGAGGCTAAAGGTCCTTAGTGCTTTGGAGTTTGTTACAGCCATGTTTTGAAAAGATGTTGGGAGTTCCCGAACAAAACGGTTGGTTTTTATTGTTCGCTAATACCTCTGTTGCCAGACAAGAGGGTAGGGCTGGTGTCCCAAACTGTCTGTCATCCTTATAGAATGTGGGGAGTGGAGACTTGAGGAGTGCAAAATGAAATTTCATTCTGTAACCAGGGACTCATTGTTAACACCGTCAAGCATATGGCACAGCTGTGAATTTTTTGTGCCAGGCCTGGTGAGCTAGTGGGAAAGCTCACAAAACCAAGCAAGCCATTTGGACCGGTGGTGTTGTTAGTAGGAAGAAGCAGATGATAAAACAATTTTATTTAAAAGCTGAGAAAAATAGTCTTGTGATTTATTACCTAAGCCACCAGATGTACTGCACTATACTGTACTACATCATTGAGACAGCATTCTCTGATGTAATAAAGATATAAAATGTGTGTGGGTGTGTGGGGGAGAAAGGAGTAGTGGAATTAAGGGCAAGTTGAATAAACTGTTGGAGATTTGTTATTGTCTTTTTTTTCTCTCATTGCAGAGTGTAAAATCCCAATATGCCCCATAACGAGTCTCTTAAAAATACTGGTAGGCTCAGAAAGGTTGATTTTTGCCACAGATCACATCCCTGGCAAGCCATTCCCTGTGTATGGAAAGATTGTTTAGATTTTGTCATTCTTTTTCAGAGAGTTGTTTCTGTCAGCGCTGGGAAAGTTAGTGACCTAGGGATTGGGTGTGGAGAGGGAAGGGTTCGTGCTACTTTGGCAGACTTCAGATTATTAGCAGGAAGCAGCCAGGAGGAAACGTGCTGTTTCTGGAGCCCTTTTCAATGCTCCTAGAGCAGCAAGAAACATGTAAGGTTTTTGGTAGCACAAATGGCCATGCTGGAAGTGGAGTTTGTGCTCTGCTTAGGTGGTTCCTTCAGACCACAAAGTTTTTATGTTGCTTCCCTGCCGCAATTTGAATTACAGAATCATAGAATCATTTAGGTTGGAAAGGGCCTTTAAGATCATCGAGTCAAACCATTGAGAAGTCCTCTAGTTGTATGCAAAAGACATAGATGGTGGGGCTTGTAACATAGGTCAGCTGTAGAAAAAGCAGGAAGGAAAGAGGTGGTGAGTGCTGGCAGATACCCATCATGTCAGGAATATATGTGAAACCTGCTAAAAGTTAGTCACGCACTTGCAGATGTCACCTGCTTTGCATCATTATTCCACAAGAAACGAAAACCTTGCAAGAACTCTGACAAAAGCAATTTAGTTTGTAAAACTGAAAAGCTGTGTGTTTGTCAGGACTCATCTCTTAAACCGCCCTGTGTGGGATGAGTGGAGCTCGCAGTGCTTCTATGGATCCCTTAGGGGCAAATTAGGTGAAACGATACCAAACAATTGAATACTGCCTTGTAAGTTTTAATGCATATTATCCTTGAATAATTTTGGATGTGTATGTAAAATGTAGAATGTAGCAGAATTACAAAAGGTAAATGACATGGCAAAGAAAACTTTTAACAATACTATCACCCACTGACAACATTAAAACTTACAATGATGTGACAAGTACTAATGATGTAACGGTACTGCAGTTACCTCTAAACTACAACAATATGACAGCTAACAACTACTATCCAATCAACTTGCAGTCACTTATTATCACTGAAAAGGAAAACTCGGAATTACTTATTGATACTGAAAAAAATCCTTGTAATGGTGTTACCCTTATGTGCCAGGATAATAGTTAGAGACAGAGGGACAGGGAGAGAGAGAAAGAGGAAATGAGAAAATGAAACTCAGAAAGAAAAGGGAAACAAGAAAGAGAGGAAAGACAGAGAGAAAAGAATCCAGAAAGATATCACCACCCTGGGATCCAGCCACAATCAACGTCTTCCGCGTCCTCTGATGACAGGTCTGACATCCCCCTTCCCATTGTTTATTCACCTTTTATAGGCAAAAGTTCTCAGGTCTCTGCCTAACTTTCTTCAATTAGCATAAGAAGCTGCAGAGGTAGCTCCTTAGTTTGTGTAGGGAGTGGAGAGGGGTGTGTCCTTAATTTGCATGGGAAGAACCATATTTTTGGCAATGCCTGAGGCAAAAAAGGGCAGCATTAACCCTTCCAACCAATTCGGTCAGTGGTCATGCAGACCCTGTATTAGATTAACTTTGGCTGAACTTTCCTTGTTGGTGCCTCAAAGATGAGGGGGCGACCTTGTTAGCAAGGGAGCAGGGCAAGCTTTGCTACTTGGATGTATGGGAGGTGACCTCATTAGCAAGGGAGTAGGTCCGTTAAGTCCTTTCATATATTCCACACTTCCTCTTATCAGCGAGGAGTAGGACTAGGGGTACAACTGCAGTCTTTTACAACTGAGATGTTTGAGACAAACCATTTGTTCACAAGGCCTTCAGCAGACAATCGCCTTTCATCCCTTACCAGCGTCTTTAATAGGCAGTTGCAATCTTTTGTTACAGACCATTTTCTTTTTTAGTCCATTACAGTGTTTTAAGACATATGAATCACATTAAAATACTTGATTTCAATTATATTTGTAACTGGAAATGTCGAAGCACATCAGAGTTTTTATCTTTTTTTGTTTCCTAGTAATTTGATCTTTTAATGTGCTCTGAACGTAAGACTGAAGGAAATGTTGAAGTTCCAATTTTCCAGTCAGGCCTAACAATATTAAAGACCGTTGTAAAGCCTGTGGAAGAAATTAGTATTGGTGTTTCCTGGTATTTGCAGATTTAAAATTACTTTAAATTTTATTTTTGTTGTGTTAAATTTAGGCCATTATCACATGTGATGCCTTCTTTAATTTTGCAAGAAGTACATACCATGAAAGAAGGTGGCTTATGGTACTGACTGATGAAGTAATAATTTTGTTCTATTTGTATCACAAAAGAACGTTTTGTAAAATGAGAAATTTTACATAGTTGGCTCAAAAAAATCTTTTCAGAAGATGGGTTGTTTTATTTTCATCTTGTATACGTACAAAATGTCTCTTTGTATACTAAAATATTCTTGTCTCTGAAATTATCGTAAATCACCTTGAATTTGGCATGGCAAAAGACACTTTCTTGCTTACACTGTTAATCTTAATTAGATGAAGTGAAATACTTTTCATCATGTCAGGGAAATGGAACATGCTGTCCATCAGCACATGATCTCTCTTTTGATCATCCTAAGTAGAAAGATGACGTGATGTTGCATGGGTCTAACGTTTGAGGAGATTTTCTAGAATATTTTATCAAAGGAATTTTTGTGCAACTGAGCTACAGGAATATTTAGGGGGCTGTCCTTCCTTTAAAATTCTTGCATATCTCTGATTTATACGTTTTTATTAAATGTTGCCCTAAATCAAAATTAGTACTACTTCCCTACTCTTTTCAGTAAAGACTCTTTCTTAGTAAAGGCATCCAGGAGTTGTGCATCTCCTCATCTAATTATCTTTACCAAAGCGACTAACCTCTGACTCTGAAGAATTATTCTCTGACTTTTCTAGAAAGGTTATTGTGTCAACGGCCAAGACAGAGACAGAAAACTGCAGTGATTCCTGGAAAAGGACTATGTTACATGCCCAGAATTTTCAGTCAGCGTGCTTTTCAGGCACCAAAAGGGTGCCATGAGATTTCTCCATCCTGAGACTTTACACATTGTGCAGTAACGTTTGCCTTGTCTCCAAGGGACCTATGCTGAGGGTACTCCTGCATGTTGCAGGCTGTATCACAGGCTTTCAGGTGCTGAGAGGTGGGAGCTTTGCATTTTTTTTTCTCCTGGAAAGTAGGAGACCTACCTGTTTTTACTGACAAAAAATGACGTGGTGGTAGAAGACTATGGAAGAAATGGGAGATTAAAAATGAGTAGAGCATGAAGCAAGAGCATGAGCTGAAGTTGTTGCATATCTTTTGTAGGCAAGGTGTCAAATCAGCAAAGAAAGGTCTTGGATCTAGGTTGCCTCTTTTCCAAAGAGCTGTTTTATGTACAATGTTAATTACTGCACTAAGTATAGGGTTAATTAGAAGTTGAATTCAGTGCAATGTATGTAGGAAACTAGAGTAAAAATTTAAGGTTTTAGTGAAGTGGGATTGAAGTTTTTTAACCAGGCCTAGGTTTTTTGCCATAGGATGCTTACAGACTGGCTGGGAGAGAGCAGATGGCCCAGAGTAACAACATAAAAATATGTGAGAAGTTAAATAGAAACAAACCTGATAGTTTTTTGTAGCACTTCTGTAGGTCATTATTTTTAAACCAGTCATCAGTGTTTTGGGGCTGATTGAAAGCTCCTGGACTTTGAAGGTTTCTCAGGATAAGAAGTATCCAATATAAATATGCCTTTTCTGCTATGTCTATGAAGTCTATGGTTCTGTGTTAGCCCTTTTCTGTGTAGGGTCAGAAGTTCTCATAAATGGGATTCTACACTGTGAATTTTGTGGAATAGAATACCTGTGTGTGATTTTCACTTCATACTACCCACTATAATTTCATTTCTATCCCTTTGTTTTTCAAGGTCACATACCGCTTCTTTGTGTTGACAATATGTCATCATCACATGTTGCTTTTTGTGCTAACATCATCATGAGTAAAATATAAAATACTGAATACAAAGCCCTTAGAAGCCTACTCAGATCCCTGTCCTCTCTTATCCTGTCTTATGTTTTTCCACTGTTTGCTGCAGAAGAACTATTAAATAACAGACATTTGATGTGATAAATACCAGCTTGTTCTTGTCTTCACATGGAGTTTATTTACTGTCTCTTCCCCTTACAATATTGCAGGTTTTTGAATGGCCTTTCCACATTTACTATGGCAGTTACATTTACACATTCTTACCTGATAATGCTCATTCTATGCCTTTGCTCTTACACTCAATGCAACTAATCTTGTTTAAAATTTGTATCAAAACTTAATTTTTCTAGGCTCAAATTCCCTATCTTCAAGCTTGATTCCAGTTTCACCCGGTAGCATTTCTCCTTTTTTCCCATCTCATCATCTTTATTATTTTTTTCCTTGGGGTTGTATCCAGTTTTGCTTTTAGTAAATGGTGTTTTATCCTCACAGTGCTAAATCTCAGCTTTCTTTGTAGTTCAGGCTCTTTTTTTTCTTCATTTTTTACAGGCACACATATTATTACTGGTATCCTTTTAAATACAATGATTCATTACATTACTTCTGGATGCTTTTCTTACTTGTACTTGTTTAGCATTTGTGTTCCAAATAGGGCTTTTATGTAGTTTTGACTTGGGGAAATTTAAGCTTCTATACTGTTTGAGACTTTAAACTCTTCAGTTTGACTGAATTTGCTTACCAGAGGCCTTAATTCTTCACAGACTGACATTTTTGAAATAAAAACCTATTCTACCTATTCTTATTTTTTTATATTTCCATCTGTTTATTTAAATAAATAAAGATACAGCTACTTCATCCAAGTATATTTTCCATTATTTCATTCCT
>NW_010136568.1:15269-15554 GCF_000699245.1 Pterocles gutturalis | reverse complement strand
TTCCTGCTTACAAAGACTAGGTTTAAAGTAGTTATTTTTTTGTTGTTGTTGTTAGTTGGTTAAATGTTTTTAATGAATTTTTTAAGTTCTCCTAGCTACTGCATCTAGAAATTACTGGGCCGACGATTCATAGAATCATATAATCATAGAACGGTTAGGGTTGGAAGGTTAAAGATCATCAAGTTCCACCCCTGTGCCATGGGCAGGGACACCTCCCACTAGACCGGGTTGCTCAAAGCCTCATCCAGCCTGGCCGTGAACACCTCCAGGGGTGGGGCATCCACA
>NW_010136568.1:0-15003 GCF_000699245.1 Pterocles gutturalis | reverse complement strand
GGCTCTCCTCTGGACTCTCTCCAACAGGTCCAGGTCTTTTTTATGTTGGGGGCCCCACAGCTGAACACAGTACTCCAGGTGGAGTCTCACCAGAGTAGAGTAGAGGGGGAGAATCACCTCCTTCGACCTGCTGGCCACACTTCTTTTGATGCAGCCCAGGACATGGTTGGCTTTCTGGGCTGCAAGTGCACACTGCTGGCTCATGTTGAGCTTCTCATCCACCAATACCCCCAAGTCCTTCTCCTCAGAGCTGCTCTCAGTCCATTTTCCGCCCAGCCAGTATTTGTGTTTGGGATTGCCCCAGCCCACGTGCAGGACCTTGCACTTGGCCTTGTTGAACTTCATGAGGTTTGCACTGGCCCACCTCTCAAGCCTGTCCAGGTCCCTCTGGATGGCATCCCTTCCCTCCAGTGTGTCCACCATACCACACAGCTTGGCGTCATCAGCAAACTTGCAGAGGGTGCACTCGATCCCACTGTCCGTGTCTCCGACAAAGACATTAAACATCACTGATCCCAATACTGACCCCTGCGGAACGCCACTTGTCACTGGTCTCCACTTGGACGTTGAGGCATTGACTACAACCCTCTGAGTGTGACCTTCTAGCCAATTCCTTATCCAGTGAGTGGTCCTTCTGTCAAATCCATGTCCCTCCAATTCAGAGACAAGGATGCCATGCGGGCCAGTTTTGAATGCTTTGCACAAGTCCAGGTAGATGATGTCATTTGCCCTCCCCTTATCCATCAGTGCTGTGACCCTGTCATAGAAGGCCACCAAACTTGTCAGGCATGATTTTCCCTTGGTAAAAACATGTTGGTTGTCACCAATCACCTGCTTGTTTTCCATGTGCCTTAGTGTGCTTTCCAGGAGGATTTGCTCCGTGATCTTGCCAGGCA
Organism: Pterocles gutturalis; assembly: GCF_000699245.1. NCBI lineage: Eukaryota > Metazoa > Chordata > Aves > Pterocliformes > Pteroclidae > Pterocles > Pterocles gutturalis. Next base: position 14,107 of record NW_010136568.1, on the reverse strand, counting down.
CAGAGGTGAGACTGACCAGCCTATAGCCCTACCGTTGTTAGTAGTCCTTTCTTTTCCAAAGTGTGCTTGGGATATTAGTTTTCCATAATGACACAATTCTTGCCAGTAATTTCCAGTAATAATTCTGAGATCTTTGCCTATATCCAGATGGGACTGTAGTTGTGATTGGCAGACTTAGTCTACAGTCCCTTTAGAATGTATTTTAAATTATTATTTCCCAAAATAATTTTATCCCAGATAATTTAAATACATGGATGCATACCCAACAGTTTTATTTCCACTCTTCTTGAACAATTCTTTCCCCATAGTACTTGTATTAAGAAGTTTTTGGTTTTTATGTTACACTTAGCGTTACGTCTTGTACATGTCACTCTAGTTTGTTCAGTGTCTTGATCAGCCTTTGCTAAAATGTTGCTTATTTCTCATTACCTTTGTTTGTTTTCCAAGCCAAGTTTCTCAGCTTTTTCACCCTCTGTATTTCCTACTTTATTTTTGCTCTCCACTTATTGATGCTTTCTGTTATGTTTGTGTTTTCTCTAACTTTTCTGTGGATCTTTAAAATCTATTTTTGTACTGCATTTTAACTGCTTTTGTATGTTCAGTAATGTAGAGATATGAAAACAAGCCTTTTTTCTCTCTATGTTTAAGTCTCTTTAGCGTCCCACTAGCCATGACCTGAGAAAGATGTTTTGTTACATTTTTGGACTTCACACATTCAGAGGCCTTTTTCTGCCATCTCACAGCTAGAGCACCAGTTCGTTTTTGTCATTATGTAATTAATTTTATTTCTAATGAACAAAACAATTCCAATATAAGTCACTTGAATGCCTGTTTCTGTGGAACTTCTTCCCCAACATTTCAGATTTATAATCTGTCTGGAAACATACTTTCTCAAGGATAGCTTAAATTGATCAATGACGATCTTCCACCACCAGCACTTTAGGACACTTTTTACCATTTAGAATGCACTTCGTAACATTATTTTAGCAGATAAATAGGTGGATATTCTGCCTTTGGTCTCTGTGATGTCAAACATGGACCCTCTTTGCAAAGGCCCTGAGTTATCTACTTATTTAGGCAGTTGGACTAGATGATTGTTGTAGGTGCCTTCCAATTGAACTATTCTGTTCTGTCCTATTCTGTTCCATTCCATTCCATTCCATTCCATTCCATTCCATTCCATTCCATTCCATGCCATCTAGCTGGTGTGTTTTTATTACTGATTTGAAAGTCAGATCTTTCTCTTCCTTTTTGCACGTGGAATATATGTATTTATGGAATACTTTTCAGGTATTTCTGTTCTCCAGGAGCTTGATTGCCTCTGATTGCAGCTACATACTTCAATGGGCGCTTTCTTTAGATAGCACCCTGCTATTGCACAGACACTCACAGGCAGAGAGTTTGTTTAAAAAAAACCACCCCAACTTCTTTGGTTTGTGGCATAGGCTAGAGCTCTCATGAATTCCTTCAGACAGGATAATTGGTTACTGTCCAAATAGTGTCACATATAAGGATCGTTACTTAGCAGGATCAGGTGAAAATCTCCAAACCATTTTTTTACACTCGGTGCTGTGTGCCCAGTCCAGAACATGCATGATCCTTCAGTATTGGTTGGCTTGGATTGCATACAAAATATCTCCTTACCATATTAACCATGTACAAAGGACTGTTGTAAGTGACAAAATTCTTTACTGTGAGGGTGGTGAGGCCCTGGAACAGGTTGCCCAGGGAAGTTGTGGATGCCCCATCCCTGGAGGTGTTCAAGGCCAGGCTGGATGAGGCTTTGAGCAACCTGGGCTAGTGGAGGGTGTCCCTGCCCATGGCAGAAACATTGGAACTCAGTGATCTTTATGGTCCCTTCCAACCCAAACCATTCTGTGATTCTATGATTCTATGTCTGGATCTGCAGGAAGAGTTTAAACTGACTATTTTTAGCTGTTGTATTTCCACACTCTTTATTCAGTTCTGCAGAAGAATCTCCTAGGAGGTAGCTGCAAGAAAAGGTGGGATTTCTCCGCCAGCATGTTAATCACTATATTGTAACATACAAACTGGTCAATGCACTTTGACCCCCTTTCAGGTGACATCTTCAAGACAGTCCAAAATTCCCACCTGAAGCACTCTTGGACCAAGTAGTCAGACACTTTGTTCTGAAAATGTCTAGGATTTCAGTGAATCATCTTTGTTGTAGTTGCTGTTTCAAATCAATCCATTTTCTCGACTATGAAGATGGCTGTCTGGGAAGTTCCTGGATCGAGCAGGGAGTTCATGACTTAACTTTGCTGTGTGCATACCCAGGCACATCCCTGGTACTAGACTAGACTGCATTTATAGCTGTAGAACAAACCTGAATTTTATCCTTTATCTCAGCTATTGGATAAGTTCTGTAGCTCTTGCTGCACTGCCCTTGTGTTGTGCTGGTTTCTGAAATCTCATTTTCTGTGCAGCTTCCCTCTATCCTATCTTCAAATTAATCTGGATTCCTACTGTATTGCTTGTCAGCTGTCATTTTTGCCATGAGTTCATTTTGGAAATAGTTCAGACATAATTAACTTCTAGCAGATAACCATGCAAATAGAGAGCTTTGCGTCTAATAAAGGTGAACTGAAATGACATGGAGAACATTAGAATCGAAGATAAGAATCTGCATTGATGAGAATCAGAGACAGAAGAGGCACAGGTGGTTGCATTGTGTAAAGAGTCATCACTCTGTTAACCTTTAGAGTGGGGATACAAAAGTGTAGGAGAAGTTCAGTCCTAAATTCAGAGGGAGAAGGGAATGGAAAGGAGTGATTAGGCCTAGGGTGAAAGAAACCATGAGTTTATATTTTTCTTTCAAATTTAATTGACTTTTCCTTAGTCTGTTTTTATTCTTTGGTTTGATCTTCACTAGGATGTCCCTCAGGAGAATGAGACACAAAGGGCACACGTTGAAAGGAGAAATCCACTAGCTTTCCTATGAAATGAGGGGAGCTAGCCAGCAATTTCCTAACAATACTTTTCCAGCTTCTTTTCCACTTATTCCTGATACCTTGTTTTTCTTAATTGGTGGCCCTTTCTTCTGAAGGACTAATATTGCCCCTTTTTGCAGACCTTATGCTTGATTTTATGGTGTACTCTGTTTGTATCACTGCTCAGAAAATGGATTGGTACCTGGAGGCTGGAGTCTTTGAACAGCGTTTTCAAATATTTTGCTTGTTTTAGTACTTATATTCCTTAAGTTTTCACCTGCATGTCTTAATACTTGGGGATTACTTTGTTTAATGGCCCTTGTCTCATTAAGGCTGGATGTCAGCCATAACAGTGACCCATTGTGGTCCTCTCTAATTTACCTTTCCTGAGTCTTTCTTTGGGGAAGATAGAAGTAACAGCAACAGGATGCTTTCATGCATGTGGCCAGTCTTCTCCTGATTAAAGTCTGTAGATCGCACAGCTGCAATTCCTTAGTGGAAGCAGATGAACTGTGACCTACTGCCGACAGCCACTTTGTGTTACATCATCCTGCTCGTCACCACCCACTGCTGCAGGCAGCCAGCCAGAGGGACATGACGAACAGGCAGCCTTTCATTGACACTTCATGAATTAACGGCTAGGGGCTGCTCAGGAGGAGCACAGTTGGCATCTCTTCCTCCTTGGAGACCCAGTGTTTGAGACCCTATGTCAGGCATTCAGGGAAAAGAAGGTGGATCACAACAAGCATCTTACTTGCTGTTTTGGAATCATGTTATCCTTTTGGCAACAGTGCTTTTTTGTTTTGGGTTTTTTCCTCTGTGCTACTAGGTTAGTGTATTACCTAAAAAGATAACCCTCTTCATGCAGAATGCTTGAGGGAAAGTACTGAAGATGAATTCCCATTCCACTCGCATGACATCCTTTTCTTTCTTATTAAAAGATGATTGCATGTCTCTGTTTCTTATCACCCATGCTTTTGTACTTTAGCTCTCAAAAGGAGATGTGCACTGTGGTGAGCAAGTGCTTCCTCTCTCTGTCTTGCTGACTTGAGATCTGATACTATGATATGATCCCTCAGGCTGCCTTCAGTTGGAATGTGGTTTTACTTTCAGATTAGAAATCAGATGATGAATCAAGTGAAAAGTAGCCAAACAATGACTTGCTGTTGGTTGTCAGACCAGCAAAAACTACTTGTTAATTTTCTGCAAATAAAGTAGTATTCAATATAGTGAGACACAATCTGTTGAAAAGTCAAGCCACTTCTGAGTGGTATTTATCTGCAATCACAGCTAATCTGGTGTAATGGCCTCTTGATACAGAAGTGAAGAAATTCTACAGGGCAAAAGATCTTTCAACCTGAAGCAGGGTCTCTCAAAGTTTTTAACCATCAATGCACTACCTAGTATGAAGGGTAAAGAAGAGGTGTTAGGCAGGCAGGATAATTACATGTAGTTGGTAGCCTGATCCTAGTTACTAGTGTATAGTTGTGCATTAATTACTTTATACAGATTATTTTTCATGTCAGTAAAACTGCAGTTGATATTTGAATCCAACTTTGCAACTTTCTGTTCCACAGATATTTATGACTGTGAAAAGAAAACAGAGGCTTTGAAAATTCAGAATGTACTGAAAGACATCAAGACTGACGTGTTCTTATTTGAAGATAACTAATAACAGCTGCATCTATGTTTTGTCTTAAAAGAGTGATGCTAATACTTAATAATCTGTGCTCATTTGTTTGGAAGTATAGTAGGTATCTGTCCACGTACTTTACTTCTGAAAATGGCTACCAAATTGGACATTTACAAATTTTTATCTGGTAGCAACTACTTCCATTACTTCATTTCCTTATTTATTTTGGTAGAATTATATTTGCAAATTAAATAGGGAAAAGAAATCCATGGATCAGTAGATTTATTTTCCAAAATTCAAATGTGCTTCAAGTGAAGTAAAACGTGAAAGGTGATAGCTTGAAATAAAATAACCATTTTTAGTTTATATTGGCTTCAGTTTATTTTTGTTCAACCACATCCATAGCATTTTTCTGTATGATACTAGACAGTCTTAGACAGGAATTAAATAACCCTATTTCTAAAATAAAATAGTACTGAAGATAAAACTAATGTGGCCTCTGTATTTTATCTAGGTAGTTAATTCTACAAAGAGCTGCATGCTCTGCATTCATTGAGCTCTGTCTAGATATGTTCAGATGGGTAAGGAGAAAAACTTGGAAGATATGGATTCTAGATTTAGTTTGTGTAAATACCTTGAAGATGTCTAACATTTATCTCAAATTTTGTCTGAGCCACCAGAATCTGCAAAATTTAGCTTGGAACTGATTGAAAATTTACAGTAAGTCTACTAATATTTCCTGCCCCTTCTTGATCTGGGATGGCTATAAGAGCAGTTAGTCTTAATGGAGTTTTATCACTTTTCTCTCCTGGGAGAAATGAAACTGATGGGAAAAACAGGAAAACAAATTTCTGAGCAACTTCCAAACCATTTGTGGTTTTGGTTTTAGAAATACGAAGCTTTTTGTAGGTGGAGGCACACATTTGTTTTTCTGAAGCAATTTACAAGCCCATAAAAAGTTCATCAAACCAGTGACCGTCAGTTGCTCCCTACTTATCCACACATTGTGGCGTTTAGATTTTATAAGTGCCACAGTAATATAGATTAAAATTATTTCAATAAAACTGAAGCAATCCATTTTCTTAAGAACTAAACATTAAGCAAAAAAAAAAAAAAAGAAAAAAAAAAAGAACAATCTTTAAAACTTCTCCTGCAGTCACATGAATAAATATAACAGCTCTGGAACTGGGTCACTGTCAGGCAAGAAAGAAGTAGGGAAATCCATTTAATGGAACAATGCAACTGGGAACTGAGTTCTTATTGGAAAACACCTGTTTCTTCCATTATTTCAGTAATATGAATATACTCTAGTGATCACATTTCCCATCTTCTAAAATTAAAGTTATAGGAAGAGAGCCCTCTTTAGTTCTGCTGAGTCCTGGAAGAGCACTCACAAATGGCCGAAAGTATGTAATAACTGAGAAAATACATATTATAGAGAGGACTTATGATTATCTGAGATAAGTCAAGTGATGATTTACCTGGTTCATGATATCTTGTAAATTCCTGCTATAGTTTAAATAAAAATACTCCATAGAAACACCTATTTTATTTTTTTTTTTTTAGGAATTATTAGGAGGTACCATTAATTATGTGCTGGATAAAATGCCTGAAGCATGCCAAGATTTATTTTTTTTTAAGTTAGCCTTAAATAATCCTATTCTAAAGTTTGCCAAAATGTTTTATGAGTTTAGTCCTGTTCTTAAAAATGAATAATAAAGCAAAGTAATATATAATAAACTGTACATTTGAAGTGACTTCTGCTTGTGTCTGATTAAAACTTTTAGCTGGAGAAGAGAAAAGCATGTCTGAATCAAGGCAATTTCAAGGCCTGGTGTCCAGTAAAAGACAGAGTGTTTTGCCCTTTTTTTTCTCAAATAAATGTGGCTTGTATGTTGAGGTACCTTTTATCAGAAGAAGGATGTGCCCCAGAACAGGTGTTGAATTATTTTTTTTTTCTGCTGTGTGGTTCAGTTTTCCTTCATATGAAAATAGAACTAGGAGGAGTTTCCAGGACCATTTAGTCCCATCACTAATATTGTATACAACTTCATTTTTTCCAGGTTGATTTTTAGATTCCGTTTTTTAAATTCAGTGGGTTTTTTTACCACTAGTACTTACACAGAGAAGCTGTTTCAGAAGAACCCCCATCTGATACTAAAATAGGAGTGTGGAACATAATTTAATGTGTCAAAACAAGATCTGTGTTTTCAGTTCCCTGATTTCCTACTGGAATGAAGTTAGCTTCTGTCTTTAACGCAACTTAAATTCAAATGCGACAGATGCAAATGTCAAGACGTTATGCATTGTGTTTCACAAGGTATGAAAAACTTTGAGATGTAAGAAAGATCCCAGTACCTTGTGTGTGTAATGGAGGGTGATAATAGACAGAAATAAAAGAGAAGAGGGCAATTGAAATCTAGGGTACATATTAATTTCCATATCATGTCTGGATTTTCTATTTGGGCAGCTGTATTTCTGTACTGAATAGGCAGCTCTCAATGACTTAGTATGACCACTCTTCTTAAGCTTACATTGGTGAAGTTTCAGTGTGAAACTCAAACTTATAATTTGCAATTCTAATCATAAGAGCAAAGGTGGCTTTATTTTACAATAGTTAAAAATGCAAAATGATTATGTCAAATTCAAATTCTAATTCAAATGTCTCCTTCATGTGTGATTCAGAGAAGTATCTGAACAACTAGGCTGTGTGATGAAGTGCTGCTCTGTCTCTAGTCCCACTTAGCCTTTGTCTTACTCAGCAGTGAACCAAAGATGAAGGTAATTTTTATGATCAGGACCTCCCTTTTTAGAAACTGCAGTGAGACAATTACTTCATTTTGCAAAAGCTGCTTAATTGTATTTAGAATTTCATTACTAGGCAAGTTTTTATGCAGTAAATGATTAATTTAATCTGTTTAGCTGTCTTTTCACAGGTTATCCATGAGCAGATCTCTTCACAGAATATCACCCACCTTTTTAATTGTTGCCTCTGTTACTATAGAGTGTCATGCTTGGTGATTTTGACTCTTAATTTAATGATTTATAAAGTATTGAGGTACAAGACTGAATTCAAGGTTTGACTGACTTGTATTCAGAGATTCTTAAATGTTGTTAACAGATTGTTAAAACTAAGTTGAACTTAGAAGAAGAAAGCAAAGTCATATACATGGCCACTGGAAGTTTATAGAAAGATTTTTCTTAAATAACTATAAAAAACAATAAAGCCCCGCTGTGAATGCAAGTAGAGTTAGAATAAACAGGATTGTGAGGATATAAAATCAAATTGGCAGAATTTATTTTAGGGAATGTATTTTGAGTATTTGCTCAGCTGTTATAACTACCAGTGACCTGCATTTCAATAGGCAGTGTGAAGATGACATTTTTATCAACCCTCTGAGCCACTCAGTAACTTTCATATAAATGAAGTTTTGCACTGGATTTCATTAAGGGGGAAAAACAATTATCTATTAAATGAGCAGATAAATAAAAACTGGAAGCAATTTTGAACTTAGTAAGTGGTCTCTTGTAAATTCTCTGCCTACTCTGTCCTTTATCTACAGCTTTTATGATAAGCATTTGTGCAGAATATTAATTAAAGATATTTTTAGCATATTGCCAGTTTGGGTGGGAGGCAGCTGTTTGTACATCATGGCAGATGGCTTTGTTTCTTTTACTATGAAAGGAGTCATAAACATGTAAAAAAGTAGGAAGATTTCAAACTGGGAAATTGGCAACAGAGCATGAAGAGATAAGTTTTTAAACAAATAATTTTGTTCGTAGCATTCAGGCCAAATGGGAAAAACAGCATGGAGAATTAGACTTTTACAGGACTTTTTTCAAGACAAAGAATCAAAATTTTTTATTATCACTGCCTGTTACTAACTTTCTACTACTGAAATACACTGTTATGTTTAATTCAGCAGGATGCATCTTGTACTCTTGTTTTCTAAATCTGTTGACTGTAACAACATCCACTAATAGTACTACGTTTGCTTCCTCTTGGTGCCTTCATGTCCCTTTTTTTCCTTATTCTCTCAATATATGGCACCTATGTCATAAAGTAAATACTGCTTTTCTGAGTACGTAGATTCTATTTATGTTTCTTGTGTTTGAAAGAATTGGAGAACTGTAGTGGTCATTTCTTAGATCTTTGCAATAACTTCATTTGAATTTGTTTTATTTTATTACTTCTCATCTGTTTCAAAAGTTCTGGATTCTGAGACCAGAAGAAGACTAAGCTTCTCAACTCCTGTGGGAATCGCTTATCTGTATGTTCTCATCCATCATTTCCACTACCGTTGTGTGAGAGTTCATCTTTCCTGCTTTCCTTGCTGCTGTGTGTTACCAGAGTGCCAAGGAGATGGATGATAGTGGCATTAGACTAAGGAAGTTGTGAGAGCTCTTTGGCAGCTATTATGCATAGTGTCTCAATTTGCCAATCTAAGATTTGGAGTATACTAGCTCCTAAAAAATTTTTCTTTGTCATTCATAACATCAGCTGCCTTTTTCTGGAGTGTAAATGCAGTAACACAAACCTTCTCTATCTCAGGAATTGTTCAAATGTAATTTAAAGTCCCCCATCAAAGTGTGCCTGTGAATGAAATCACTACAGAAGATACTCCTAAATTTCTTTGGGAAACATTTCAGTTTTCTGTGGGCTGTAGACATTCAAGATGTCCAGTTTTCTCCCTAGACTTGAAGACTATGAGAAGGATGAAAGAAACTGTCTTGTGGGAGCTTGAAACCACAGTCCTGTTTCCATTCTTGAGATGCAAGAAGAATCGCAGGCTGTGTAAAAAACAGTTTGGATCAGAGAGTTTGCTTTGCTACTAAAGGTGTCAGGGCAAGTGATAAATCATATTTCAGCCTGTCAACAGATTCTAAAGTTAAGTTTTAAATAATCTTATTGATTGCTACCAAAAAATTGATTCCCATATTGTTTCTTGGAAACCACAGCTTGATGCTGTCTTCCAGGATCATGATGGTTTGGCATGATTAAATCCAGCGGTCTAAAGTATGTTACATTTAAAGATATTTTTGTTCCTTTTAACCTGGTGACTGTTTCACAGCAGTTGAAACAGCACCTCATTTTTCTTTCCAACCTTTCTTTGAATATACTAGGACTTAATGGATGCTGTTGCAGATTTGAGAGAAAGAATCTTTCCTTTGCTCCTTACAATCGCCTGGATCTGGGCTTCTGGACAGGAGGCAATGTCATGTTTTCTGTATTGTTATTTGTGCCAGATATTGTACTACAAATTGGCACTGAATGTTGATGTGTATCTACAATGTTTAACTTCTTCGATAGCTATCTTCAGGAGGTCTACAACTGAGTGTGAATAAGCAAACATAGAAAAGAATGTACTCTGCCTGTTGCAAGACGATGTTCTTCCAGTTTAAAATTCTAATTTGAAAATCTAGGAGCTTTTAACTTCATGGCTTTGTCAGCTTCTGCTTAATGATGGAGTCTTCCAGACCTTCATGATGAAGATCGTTAATATATTACTTTTTTGTATTCTTAAAGGAAAATATTCTATATAAAAACTTATTTCTGAATAAAGTCAGTCTAGTTTCTGTTTCTTTGTTTTGCTAATATAACTGTAAAATTTACAGATTAAATCTGAAAAATTATCTACTTGAGGTTCAGACTCCTTGTTGATATACCAGATGGTTGTAGAGAGACAAATCAGTTTCTTTTTAGGAAATACCACACATGATGTGAAACAAGGCCCAGTCACTAGACTAATTAGAAATAATAAGTTCTAATTTAGAATAGTACTCAATAAATTCTCTAGAATATATTGCAACAGGAATATCCAATATTATCAAAAGTTTATTTTCTGGTGTGCTAGCACTGACGTCCTGAATCAGACTGGTGTTCGTCTGGTCCTGTGGTACATAGCCAGCTTGAGAAATTAATGATTTCAGTCAAAAAGTACAGACACAGTGAGCAGACATAGTATAATGTGCCTTTTTCAAACAGAACAAAAAGATGTCTCTGATTTTCTTATTCTCTAAGCCCTAGCAGATATTACACATTTGAGTGTATGTTATTGTTCGCTGTGGTAACCATGCGTACTCTTAATATTAACTTACATGTCTGGTTCTATTCTAATCTATTTCAATTTCAGTCCTACCATATTGAGTTCATCCTTTGTTAATAAGTGTCACAGCTCAGTTACCTTTGGTGAGTGTGATCACAATGCCACCCTGTTACAGCTGTACAGCTTCTGGGCAGCGTGGAGGATTGGACAGTGACATCTGAATTCTGAGTCGATAGACTCACAATGTTGATGAAGTGAGACACTATGTTTGGCAGAATGCTCACTTACTTGTATACTAGTGGGATATTCCCTTAAACTAGTAAAAAATACAGAATTAACCTTTTAAGAAGGTGGTTTCTCTAAAAAGTGCAGCAATATGGACTGCTAAGGAGAACTGTCAAGAGTTTAGATCAACTGTAAGATTCTTTCCATCTGAATTTGTGATGTGCTGGAGACTTTCTGTCTGCAAATTCCTGTGCATCTTTTGTTTCTTCTACAGTTAATCCCTGCAAGGAGTGCTGCATTTTACTCTGGTTTGTGGTAAACAGGAAAGAATTGAAAGTAAAAATTATCTTTTAGAATCCCAGATCAAGGTCTTTTACTCAGGGATACAAGTCAAACCCTGAACAGAGGGGATAAAATTTCCTGGTTTACATGGATGCTGTACCAATGCCAGTAGCTTCATTAAGAGTCAATCTGAAATCCCTTGAAGCCAAGCAGGCCCTCAGAGCATCGTCATGGCAGGCATTTGGGAGTGTACTGAGAGGCTATTTGGTTCTCTGATCTGTCTACCTCTGTGCAGACTCTCTTGGCTGCTGGATTCTGCCTCTGTCTGTGCCTCAGCCTTACATACATGCAGTAATCTTACAGCAGGTCTGAGTAGCTGATGGATGTTAAACTTTCTATAGTTGATATCTCTTTTGCTCACATATCATACAATTGTTTTTTAGTTGAGCTGTACCATGTTTTAAACAGAAAGAAATGACAAACTGCACTGAAAAGCATTTCAGGAGGGAATTCTGGTGTAATGACTCTCTCTCTTGTACAATGTGCTTATTCTAGTACAGGTATTATTTCATGCTCCCTAGTCATCAAGTGATGAGATGCATTTTGAGGCTGCATGCTTCTTCTAAAAGATGTCTTTTCCTTCATCCAAAAGTTATTGATGAGTAATACAGAGTACATTGATGGCTTAATGCAGGAATTATATGTCTGAAACTGTATAGCCTTATAATGGATGTGGCCTTGGCCTTCAATACTATGAAACTCTGAAATGCTGTGAAACACCATCTGATGAGGCTAAGAGGTGTGTCTAAGACAAAACAAGCTTCAGATAACGGCCACAAATGGTATATGACTCATGTTCTAGGAAGTTCTCTCATTACTGACTGCAGGAACATGTCGCAGTGTAAAAGGGGTACTCTGTTGTGTGCGCAGATAGGGATCCACCCTCTAATACAAGTGGTGAGGAGGACCTCGGTTATGTTTGGGAGAGACAGCGGGGTTTGTCATGAGCTGGGAAGGGTGCAGGGAAGGTGTTCTCTGGCTGGACGCACCAGCGCATAGCATTGAGCAGCTGCTGTGTCACTGCCCACCACACTCAGACAGCAGGGACTTAAATATTCTGAAAAGTTAGAGACTTGCTAAACAGTACAGACAGAAAGATGCATGGAAGGATGAATAAATAATTAGAAAGTCCTGCTGTGATTTAAAAGAAAAAAATAAAATATTTTTGTTAAAACAGGTACAATTCTTCAGCTGGTATTAATCAATATCTTAAATGAAGCTGTGCTAATTTACTCCAGCTGCTGGAGTAAATCTGGTCTGTTACTTGATAGTTTGTGTCAAATACCCAGCCCTGCTATCATCATCTCCAGAAAGCTATTCAGCTTGTTATTTAGAGCATAAAGATCTGAGAGAAGTTAGAAATTCTGATTGCAAGAGTCTGACCTAACTAACTTCATTGATAACACATGTGACAGAGGTCTGGTATACTAAATATGGAGAGATAAAAAAGGAAACCTCCAACCCTGCAAAGACAAAGATTTTTTTTTTTTTTCCCTAAGGGGAAAAAAAAAAGCCCAACTCCTATATCCACATACTGTTCAGAATTAAAAAGACTCTAAAGTTATTAAAACCAGTCTTACCATTGGCAGAAAGCATTTCAAATCTTGTCAAATGTATTTTTAAACTGAAATACAAGACATAAAATCTAATGTGAAGCAAAAGATTCCTCAAAGTCTATGAATCAAGTCTTCCAGACAGTCACAGTGGGAAAGATTTACACAAAATCTCATGCCACGAAGCTCCTCATTGTGACACTTTTCTTACAGGTTGTCTTAATAATCCTGGCTGCTATTTCGGTATTGTGAAAGCTGTCACAAAAGCTTGTGAATCTGATCACAAAATACAAAGCCAATCACTGTGTCAATGGAAATAATGGTAATTTAGCTACACAGACAAGAAAAACCATGCTCACCTGGACTGAACAGAATCTGCAATGTTTTATTATAAAGAAATGAGGTAACTGAAGCCTGTCTGATTGAATTGCAGGTCATAAACATAGTGTTACTACTGTTTCCTAATGTCTTTTTGAAGTATCTAGCTTGCTGTAAATACTGGATTATTTGATTAGCAGAAAATAGTATATATGTAATAAATACCCATCAGTGGTCTGCCAGGACATTCCTGAAGTTCTGGTCTCTAATAAAGCAGAGAGATGGTCAGAGGCCCAACAATATGACAAGACTGTAATGAGCAAACCATGGTATACGTAAAGAACCCTACCTTGCAAAGAATTATGTTGTGATAATTGCCTTATTTTGCATTGAGATACAATAAAATAAACAGGACCTTCCACCACCAGTACTTGAACTCTGTGTAACTAGGGTTTGAGCTAAAGTCCATAATGTTAGCTCGATTAATTTTCTACAGAGTTAATTATTCTGTAGCATAATAATGTTTAACAGCAAAAAAGGGACAAAATGAGTAGTTCGATTCCTTTGCTTAGAACTTCTTTGGTGTTCATTGGTCCTGGGTCACAAACACCCAAAATTCAAGTACTGAAGAAACTGTGACAATTCTAATTGTGAAATTTTATTTTAACGAGGACAATATTGTGCTCGGAGTGACCAGGAAGACTGATGAAGCGATTCTGGAGAAATTGTCAGATTCCTCTTCCAAAACTCAGTCTAGCTTGAAGAAGGAAGCTTAGAGGAGTTTGTGGTTCAGCTGAAATAAAAAACCTCTGAGCAATGGGTTACTAGACGAAATATGCAATAGTAGCATTTTTTCTAACATGCACAAAAATACCAAATGCAATAAATCATGGTAGTGCAAGCACAATTAATTACAATATATGTTGGAAAACAAGTTCAGTAAAGCCAAGTGCCAGGTCCTGCATTTTGGTCACAACAACCCACTGCAACGCTACAGGCTCGGGGGTGTGTGGCTGGAAAGCTGTCCAGCAGAGAGGG
>NW_010136567.1:0-40746 GCF_000699245.1 Pterocles gutturalis | reverse complement strand
CTGTTAGTGAAGAAAAAATTGACTAGTGTTTAATACTTAAGGGAGATAGATGCATAATACTGAAGTTTTCTTGTAAGCTGAAGTGTGAAACATCCAGTATAAGCTGACACCATGTAATTCAGAGAGAGACTTAAGGACAAAATGATAGTCTGACCCCTTCAGCTTGTGGTTTTTCCTTCATTTTTCCCATACCCCTACTCTTCTTAGATATCCATGAAGGCTAGATAGAAATGTTACTATCTTTTTAAGTCTCATGATAACATTTACTCTATGTATCATTTCTCTAATAAACAAAAATTATTTTAGGAGACATTCCAGTGTATTTTTTTCAATGAAAAATCCCACATCTGATCAGCCAATCTGATGGTTTAGAAAACGACTACTCTGATAAATGCACAGCAGTGTTTACAAAAATGTGTTTTATTTCTCTCTCACACACATTAGATTGTAATGGTGCAAAGTAAGACTTTAATGGCAAGAATTTTGAGCAAGCATGCTTTGGCATAGATCTCTTATGTAGGTGATCTAAAATTTTCTGTAGTTAAACCTTCACAGTACCTGTGTGCATTACACTTTTGCTTATAGAACTCATTTTATATTTAGTTTTCTCCTCCTCCTCCCTCTCTTGTGCTTTTCTCTTGGAGGTACATTCTTTTCCAGAGAAACAATGTTGTTATTGCCCTAGAGATTCATCTATGCATTGTAAATCAGTTTTAATTACATTTAAAATGTTCACAATGTTTTGGATAAAGTTTCTGATAATTCTTTTGATGGCACGTGGTCAAAGTATGTTTATTGTAACCAATAACAGACTAATTCCTCTCCACTGTATTAATACACATTTCTGATCTCTAGATTGCATACCAATCAAGTTCAGATGAATTAGAAAACATGGTGGTTGTGTCTGTGCAGCTTCAGTATTGAGGAGATGCTGGTAAATAAATAGTTTGGGAAATGTTTCTGAGACTGTTTTGCTGCACGACCTTTTGTTTCTATTTCACTTTTTAAGCCATTGGTGTTTAGTAAAAAAAATGCTTCGTCCTAACGTGGCTCTATTCAGCACACTTGCTCTGCTGTTACAAAGCCAGCCAATCAGTAAATGAAGCACAGGTGAATAAATAATTGTTAATCCCCAAATTATGTAGGAATCACACATGTCTAAGCTATCCAAACGAGTAAAGCAGAATCTCTTTATATCATTCCCCTTAAAAAGGGTTTTTACAATATTTGCCAAGACAAAGCTGGCAAACAAATGCAAATTAATTTCAATTTTTTCTGGTCAATAAGGAATTAAAAATAAATACTTTAATAGGAGATTAATGCTGTAATAATAATAAAAGAAGAAAGGACCCAGGGCTAACAAATGCCAAATGCAACTTTAGCATTCATGTCAAAGATGATCCCCTTGCCATCTTTGTATTTTTAAATCCACGTTTACTTAGCTAATTGGACAACATATTGCCCAGATTTTGGCTCCGTTATGGCCTTGTCTATTTACAACATCAGCAGGCAATATATTGGACATTTAGAAGTATTGCCAGGACAGAGCTTCTGTAGGCTGAGACTTAAACATTTTCTGCTTCAGGGAGTAGTGGAAGCTGAAGTGGAGAAGACACAGCAGTCTCAAGAACCTGGGCTGTGAACAACCCATGGGCTGCTGTGAAAGGTGATCGATCATGCAGAGGTTGGTCCCTGGTGTAAGCTACAAAGCTGTGGGGAGCATCCTAGTGGGGTTGTCCATGTGTCTGTCACAGCTCACGGGGTATAACAGTGTGCCTATTGTCGTTTTCCCAGTATGAGCTGAACTTCTGTTGTACCTCCTCAGTGTAATACCTAATTTGTCAGGTTCTCCTTGCATGCAATGGAAAGATTCTCACTGATTTTGGGACAGTCTATGATTAGCTGATAATCATCTTCAAAAGATCACCACGGACATACATATGTATCTGATTTTCTGTTTTAGAACTGTGATCTTCCAGCTGTGCTGCAATTACAAAGACCTATCAATTGAAAAAATAAAACCATTTACTGACAACAAGAAAGGGCAGCTGACGCAAACTATCATGTAGGGGTTTTTTAATCACCATATAAATAGAAGTTCTTAGAACACTTAACACATGCCAAGCTTCATCAAAGTCATTGGGAGTCTGAGGCAGAAGGAATGCTGTCTTGTGACATGCTCTGCCTGATGTGCTTCAGATGCAAACCCCTCTGCTGGACACTGTTGCAATAACACGCCTGTAAGGAAAAGCAAAAGGGCACTTGCTTGCCTTTGGGGATTACTTTTGTAAATTGGCCCTGACAGAAGTTTCAGAAATTATAGCTGGAAGACTCAACTGCATGACTAAAGCCTACGTAGTTTGGGCCCTTAAGGGCATCATATAAGAGTAGTCACAGTTATACTGTTAACACATGCTCCAACCACACACACGCATGCTGCATTGTTTAAATGTTAAGGACATGACAGCTTTTGATCTTTGCTGTGCTTGTGAGTGTGTTCAGGGCAATGGCACAGAACAATCTGAACTATTAAAAATTCTGCTGCACACTTCCTTCTCCTGGTGTTAGTGTGACTAACCGTGAAACGGGACAGGAATCACATGCAGGCTCACAGCTCAGTGCTGGAAGACGGAAAAAAAATTATCTTTTGACTGCTTGGATTCTATGAGTTTTTTTCAATAAGCATCTACATATTAGGTCTGATCCTGCTGCTTATACCTCCTCAAAGTTAAATCCTCTTCATCATCTATATGTGAGTTTCCACACATTCCACTAATTCAGTACCATTACATTTACCTGAATCTGCAGTAAAGAAGACCAGAATCAAAACCTGGGGAGAGGAGAGGAGGGGAGATTTTTATTTGGAAGAGACCTACAACGATCATCTAGTCCAACTGCCTGACTACTTCAGAGATGGTCAAAAGTTAAAGCGTGTTATTAAGGGCATTGTCCAAATGCTTCTTCAACACTGACAGGCATGGAGCATCGACCACCTCTCTGGGAAGCCTGTTCCAGTGTTTGACCACCCTCTCAGTAAATAAATGCTTCCTAATGTCCAGTCTAAACCTCCCCTGATGCAGCTTTGAACCATTCTCATGTATTCTATCACTGGATACCAGGGAGAAGAGCTCAGCACCTCCCTCTCCACTTCCCCTCCCCTCAGGAAGCTGTAGGGGGAAATGGGGTCACCACTCAGCTTCCTTTTCACCAAACTAGGCAAGCCCAGTGTCCTCAGCCTGTCCTCATAGGACATGCCTTCCAGCCCTCCTCTCGCCTCATTCAAGGACCTTCACATCCTCCTTAAATTGTGGGGCCCAGAATTGCCCACAGTACTCAAGGTGAGGCCACACCAGCACTGAATACAGCAGGATAATCACCTGGCGGCTGGTTATACTGTGTTTGATGCACCCCAGGATCTGAGTTGCCCTCTGGGCTGCCAGGGCACACTGCTGGCTCACACTGAGCTTAGTGACAAACCAGCACCCCCAGATCCCTTTCTGCAGGGCTGCTTCTTCTTTTATACTTGTGCCCAGCGTTACTCTGTCCCAGGTGCAGAACCCAACATTTGTTCTTGTTAAATTACATGCCATTGATGATTGTCCAATGTTCTAATCTATCTAGATCCCTCTGCAAGGCCTCTTGTCCCTCAAGAGGGTCAGCAGCACCTCCCAGTTTGATATCATCAGCGAACTCGCTAATGGTGCATTCAACTCCTGCATCCCAGATCATTGATAAACATATGGAACAGAACTGGCCGTAGAATTGAACCCTGAGGAACACTGTTTGTGATCAGACACCAGCCAGATGTAGCCCTGCTGTAGTTTTACCCTGGCTGGCTGCAAAACTCAACACTGCTTGCTCACTCTCCACCTTTCCCCCCTCCCAGGGATGGGGAAAAGAATCAAAGGGGTGAAGGGAAAAGAGACTTATGGGTGGAGATAAGAACAAGTTAATAACTAAACTGCAATAATATTGTAAATAATGATAGTAATATATACGAATATACAAATGAGTGATACACAGTGAAACTGCTCACCACATGATGACCAAGGCTCAGCTCATTCACAGCGAATGATCCCAGAGCAGGGAGAGTTCCAAAACTGCAATCCCAGAATGGAGATAGGAGCCCAAGTGTCTGAGAGATGGAGATAACCCTGAGAGAGGGGTGACCTGTAGGGAGACAACCCAGAGCAAGAGAGAGTACCTCTGGATAAATCCTCGTTTATATACTGGGCACGGTGTCCATGATATGGAACAGACCATTGGCCAATTTGGGTCTCAGTCCTAAACCTAAGGTCAAATCCTAGGATAGTAATCAGGGCTGTGCTCCCTCCCAGCTTCTCCTGCACCTGCAGACACTGGCACAGCAGAGATGCTGAAAAGTTCTTGACTGTCCTGGCAACACCTATAAACATGAGTATGTTATCAGCCTTCTCAGCATAAATCCAAAACACAGTCTCTTACTAGCTACTGTGAAGAAAGTTAACTCTGTTTCAGCTGAAACTGGGACAAGCTCCATTCACTACAACCCTTTGAGTCCTGCCCTTCAGCCAGTTCTTCACCCAGTGCACTGTGAACCCGCTCATCCCACAGCTGGACAACTTGTCCTGAAGGATGCTGTGAGGGACAGCACCAAAAGCCTCACTAAAATCCAGAAAAACAACTACCACTGCCTTTTCTTCATCCACTAGGTGAGTGACCTTCTCATAGAAAGATATTAAATTAGGTAAGCAAGACTTTCCCTTTGTGAACCAAAGGTGGCTGTGCCTGATGACTACATTATTCTTTAAATTCCTTTCAATAGCACCAAGTATGAACTTCTCTGCAATTTTTCCAGGAACTGAAGTTCGGCTAGCAGGTCTGTGGTTTCCTGAATTGCCCCTCACACCCTTCTTGTGAACTGTAATAACATTGGCTAGCTTCCAGTCAGTGGGGAACTCCCCAGACTCCCAAGACATTTGGCAGATGATCAAGAGGAGTTCTGCTGTTAACATCCATGGGCTCCTTCAGTATTCTGGGATGAATCCCATCAGTCCCCATGGACTTGTGAACGTTCAGTTGGTATAGCTCGTTCCTTACAATTTAAGTTCCACAAACGGAAAGTCATTGTTCCCACAATCCTGATCCTCCAGAGGGCCGGGCAGCACGAGATCTACAAGTATTAAGAAAGACTGAGGCAAAAAAAGCATTGAATGCCCCCACTTTTTCTTCATCTCCATTAGTCAGATGACCATCTTCAACACATATCGGTCCAATGTTTTCTTCAGGCCTCCTCTTGCTATTAATATGCTTTAAAAAGCCTTTCTTGTTGTCTGACACAACACTGGCCAGTTTTAATTCCAGCAGAGCTTTGGCCTTTCATGTCTTCTTCCTGCATGCACAAACCACAGCTCTGTAATTTTCCTGTGAAGCCTGACCTCGATTCCAAAGATCATTCAATTTCTTTTTCCTTGTGAGTTACAAAAAGAGTTCCCTTTTCAGCCAAGCTGGTCTTCTGCCCCGCTTTTTGACTTATGACATAGTGGAACTGCCTGCTCCTGTGCTTCTAAAAGGCAGTTCTTAATGACTGACCAGCACTTATGGACTCCCATGCCCTCAAAAGCAGATTCACAGGGTACTCTGCTAAATAGCTCCATGAATACCCTCAAGTTTTCTCTCCTGAAGTCCAGGGTAGCAACACTCCTTGCCCTTTTTTCTCATTACACTGAAAATTTTAAACTCAACCATTTCATGGTAACTGTGGCCAAGACAGCCACCTGCCATCACATCTCCCACAAGTCCTTTTCTATTCATAAATACCAGAATATAATACTAGAATGATAGAAACAGCTTTGTGTCAAAATATGTAGGAACAAAGTGTTGTCCTGGTAGATCAACAAAAGGTCCTGAGTTAGTTGCAATAGTTTTAGTAGTTGCTCTAATCTCTAAGTGATCACAAAATCTCATGCTATCGGACAGTACAGACAGCTATGGCTAAGAATAATGGCAGCAAATAGAGATGGGAAAGGTGTGTATGCTGATGGGAACAGCAAGAAAAATCCCCCTCTAAAATATCTTCCTTCATTTTATGGAAAAAGAACCACACATGCTTATGAATTGCAGACAAAGTTTAGAAAAATCATAACCAGCAGAAAGGATGGAGGTGAGCACAGACGAACATGGTGGAAGTAGGAGCAAAGGCTCTGAAGCAGCCGTTGCTTTGCCACAAGTTCTCTTTGATTCGGAGGTTTCCTATCAGCTGAATCTTCCCCAAAAGGTCACAGCTCACTTCCAGTGCTCTCTTCTTTCTGCAATAAGGCTCAGATTCAGTGGTTCCCCAGAAAGGCTGTTCATGTATTCCCACGAGTGGAACTCTTTCATCTGAGTAGGCATAAACGGGAGCCCTAACATGGGCTCAGTTTCGTGACTGGCCCCCCTCAGACATATAGAAGGTCATAGTGTAGAAATTTGCTCCACACTGAGACTATGATTGTGCTTCTGTCTCTGTCATTGGGGTCTTGGGTAAGTTGGGACTAGTTATTTCATGTCTTTGTGCCCTGCCTGTGAAAGTCTGTCGGAGCAGGGTGAGTGGAACCACAAAGGTGAGATAAATGACAAAAAAATACTAGGCTAAATGTGAAGCCATGGAATTATTGTTATTTGAGGTTTTATTATTAATGTTACTCTTATTCAGCAAAATAATTGACTTCTGTCACTACTGAACATGGGTTGATTGTGTGCACACATTTCATACGGATATTTGTTCACAAACCTCTGAAAATGTTTTTTTTGCGATCACCTTTAATTGCAAATTTGAGACTTTTTTTCATTCATGCTTCTTATGAATATTCACAGAAAGCACTTCCAAAATATCTAGAAGTGTCTACGGTAAGTTTTTCATAAAAACAGAATGTATGTGTGCACTTTCAATGTTCACACGCAAGTGTGATTGTTACTTCTACTCACTGCAATTTGAAAAGGATATTTCCTGGTTCAGTGCAATGTGCTATTTTCTTTTTTTTCTTTAAATGAAACTTTTATCAACATTGCAATTTCCTGTTAGTAAATAGCAGACAGAAATAACTGCACATAGCCTTCAAATATATATAAACAGAGATATACCATGTGCAGCATAAAACATCAGAAACAATACCTAATCAACCAGTCTTTGTTTTTTTGTTAGAGAAAACGAGGCAGTGCCTTTGTTTTTCATCTCTATAGCAAACTCGTCGTTGGATATTTTTTCCTATGTGCCTCTGTGGTGTCTGTGTGTGTATATCTATATACATCTACATTAATATATATGGTAGGTTAAAACTGACTCCCAAGCATGTCACCTGTTTAGAAATTATTTTTGCCTTAAAATAGCATGAATAGTGAGGAATTCCCCTGGAGCATTCCAAAAGGAAATCTAACTTTTTCAGCTTGAGAGAAATGGCTGCTAATTCTAAACTGCCATTTTCATTTTTGTACAGCAGAAACGCACATTTTCCCCAACCATAAAGTTTTCTTATAATAGAAATGAGCTAGTCCCCAAGGGTGTGGTTATCAAAAGATAATCTCACCCCAATCTGATTAGAGGCATAAGGCTCATGCCTCAAAATGCTCCAGGGTGTGATTATCTTATGACAACCATACCCTGTATCATGTCTTATTGATTAACTAATAAAGCTTCAGCATTATTATTCAGAGGAGGAACTAAGATATCAGCAAGAGATCTGATTCTGGAATGGGATTCTTTGAAGCTCTCCAAATAACCTCTCATGTTCTGATTATAGCATCTCTGAAATTATGGGATCACCAGATGCCAGGTTGTTTTTTCTCATTTGTGGTTATATCAGTGGCATATTAAAACTGAACCATACCCAGATATATACTTATGTAAAGACACATTTATACTAACCTGTTCACTTTGCATTTATATTGCAGATTTAGGTTACACAGCAGAACAGAATTACGTTCTCTGGAGAGGATTTTGTAGTCCAGACACTAACTGTGCACTTCATTCAGGGTGGCTCTAAGTTTTGTGTATAGTTATGGTGTGGAAGGATCTCTGTTCTGCCAGGAGACTGCTCCCTCCATGCCCACGCACTGTGTGCAAAAAGGGATGAGAAAGACAGCCCTTGGGCTCCTGGGTCTCCCAGTCAGAGTAATCCAGAGATACAGGCTTAGTACAGCTCTTTATTCCTTAGAACTCCTGAACAGTAGTACAAAGAGGCCTTAAACCAGTGCTGGAGCTTTAACTGCAAAGCCGCCTCCCCCTCTCTGTAGTTTATTCTGTACAAAAATCTACTTAATTGTGTAGGTCTTGCTTGAACAGGCAATCCGAAGGCTATTGTCACAGCCAGCAGATTCTGATCTCCTCTGCATCAGTGACAAGCTGGAATTATTTCACCGACTTCAGTGGAGCAAAACTAGGTTAATAGATACATCTAAGAAGAAAATATGGCTGGTGTGTGCAAAAAGAACCTCACAAGGAATTTCCTTGCAGTGTGACTTCTATGTACTGATGGCAAAGGAAGCAATATGCCCCCTCTGTTAAGAGTTAGATGCTTTTTTTGGAAACAGAAGGCAATATCTTCCTCTGTATTGAAATCTCATCCTTAGATGAAAATTTATAACAATGAAACATTTGATCAAACCTCCCATGTAGGGATGTGCAGCTTACACATAACAAAGGGGTCATTATACAGCAGTGCAATCCACACCACAGTAATCCACTATAATGAATTCTTTGGCAAATTTGCTGTGTCTGTTGCACTGCCATCCGCTCTGTTAATGGAGAATGTTAATTTCTGGAGCTAGCTGGAGGGTTGTCATCATGCCCTTTCATGCTGCATGGCAAAAATAGCTTGCTGTTCCTACTGCCAGCACTGCTCCATTTTGGCTAGTCACAGAGGGAATGTGGGTATGGACTGGGCTCTGAAAACCACTGGCATTTTCATTGTCATGTTACCTACAGCATACCAAAGCAGGTTCACACACCTAGTAGCCAAAAATGTTGTTTTCCTTCAGCATTCTCACAGATGCTTCCACCACTGTGGCAGTGCTGCCATTTTTAATGGGGAATTGCTAAAATCTCTGGAAGGGACAAGGTGTTAAGACTGTAACCCGTCTCTGTTCAAAATTTCTTTTAGAAGGTGAGTGATGTTATCCTAGGGCATGCACCCAAAAGAGGAAGGATAAATCACCCTCTGCAGTGTCTGTCTCTCACTATTGAGAACAGGGGAGGAGTCAAGGTGACTAGTTTGGGTGCAATAGCTAGTTTTCATACAGCCAGGGGAGCTGAGGGGATTTCTGCCTTTGTTATAACCACATCTTAACTGGAACTTGGGTTATTAGTATGCAGTCTTCACTGTTGCACCTCCTTTCCTGATCAATGTGGTAAAAGCTGCTTTGCCAGGCTGCATGCTGTGGAGCTCTGCAGCAGAGCTGCCTGTCTTCTGCACTGAAGCTTTACTGACAGATGATAGGCTTGCTCTCAAGTCTCATCTTTCTCTGTACAGTGGTTCTCCTGAAGAGAAACATACAGTTCCTGCTAAAAACATATCCTAGTGAGGAAATCTCCCCTTTCAATGGTACCTTTCTGTTCCATTGTTAATGACTATGAATAGAGTTCATCCTGAATCATAATACATATTATTCTTGTCTTGAATAGGTTACAGTCCAGGTGGCAGAAAAGGAAGAGGCAGGGCAGATTTAGAAGCCCAGAAAGCAAAATGCACCCATAAAGTGGTCTTTTTTTCAAATGTCAAGATATTTTATCACTCTCTTTCAGCTCCCTGTGAAAATTACTACTTTGTTTTTTCTATGGTGTCTATAAAGTATTTTTGCAAAAGTGTTTCTGGTTTTGTCCATACTTTTGTAGTGGAAAATGTCATGTTCTCTAAGCCTATGTACCCTGAATTTAATCTTGTTCCAAGAATTATTTTTCTCTTTCTTTTTGTAGAGAAAAACCCAAGTGGTCATCCTGACCATCAAAAATAAAGTCATCATCTTGCTGTTCTCTGGAACATTCTAGAATGAAAATCACTCCTTTAGGATAGGGCAAATGCGTGACTACTAAAGCAAAGGACACCCATACTCCTCATTGTACATCAAACTTTCTACTCGTGATAAGCAAAAGCCCACTGGCTGAAGTATGTGTAGTAAGCAGTTCTCCCTTCAATGAGATGGGCAAGGAATCTGGCTTGCACTTGAAGAGGTTTGTAACAGTCCCAAAGCCCTTTTGAAATTTAAGAACTGATCATCTGTTTCCAACAGAATTACTTATGAATGCAAAAAACTCCCGAGGCACTCCTTGTCAAATTCAGCCCTACATCCAGTGGCTGGGCTGTTTTTTTCCAAGCTGGTCACAGATTTACAAGCCAACAGCAGATGCTGTGAGAATGTCCTTTTGGCTTCCTTTCTCTGCACATGATTTCTCCTGCCCTGCTCTTGTTGCTTCATTGCCCAGGTCCTCAGTGTGGTACCTGCCCATGCAGGATCTGCCACAGCAAGGCCTCCAGGTGTGAGCAGCGAGGAACTCGCAGCCCTCTGCAGCCTGCGGAGTGTTTCTAGTCACAACATAAGATTGCTGATCTTCCACCCCTTTGTTTCCAGCACAGATCATCAGCAAACAAAAATGCCATTTCAATGAGACAAGGATAATATATCTGAGCCATGGTGATGCCCTAGAACAAGACATTCTAGATTATCACGAGCCTAAACGTGTATGTGTTTGTACAATCTTCAGAAATTGGTAATACCTCATTTTGAACTTCAAAATTCCCAGAGTTCTTGACCCATTTTACCCAAATCCTAACAATATTTTAAGCATCTTGGAAGAGCAAAGCATATAAACAGACGTTAATTTTCTGAATAATAAATTTTTTAAATTACGTATTTAATTAAATCTTTATATAAAATAAAGACACAAAAGATGTTATATCTGGAAAATACTAATCCAAGTATTCATATGTAGTTTGTTGTCGATTTAAACGTAAGAGTATACAATTAATCATGAGGGAGGATTTATTGTTTGTTTGCTAATCTGAGGTTTATGTTTTTTGTTGGCATTACCCTAGGCAATGTGTACATGGCTACAGTTGTAGAGTCACTGCTGTAACGAAGGGTTAAATGTCAGTATCCTCACTGTTCCCAAGTGGTGCCTTATTCCACAGGTAGCTTCACTGATTCAATAGGAAAATTTGCACAGCAAAATATTCTTCAATAGCAGAAAAGGAATGAGAGCCTGATCCTGTCCCATTTGGGACATAGTTTTGTCCACTGTAAGTTGGGGAGTAGTTTTAAAAAATATGTGTGTTATTTTCATCCTTGCAATAGGAAATGCAACTAGGTAAATTAACACATAAAAAGGTTACCCATGGAGTTAAGCATGATGCCTAAAAGTAGTAAGGAAAGAAATTATACTTTAAATGCTGTACAGTGCTATTTTAAGCAGAGGTTTTTGGCAGATACTAATTTTTTGTAAAGACCACAAAAGTGTTGTTATTGTTGGATAAAAATAACAGCTGCAAGGGAGGCTGAAATTCTTTCTGAGATAACAAAAAACAAAGGACAGACTTTGCATCAGGATTCATGTCAGCTTTAACAGCTAAATTGTGCTCTCAGCTCAGTGGGCAGGATTGCCACTGAAGGCATTGTGTGACCATGTTAGGCTGTGCCCAAGGGGAGAATTTGGCTCAAACCAGATGACCAAACCCAGGGCTGAGGGCCAGCAGCCAGTGAATGAATTGTCCTTTCACTGAAGCCCTTCAGAAAGTGAAGAGGGTCATCTCTAAGTCTGCATGCTCTGACAGAAAAGGGACCAAGGGGGATTTAAGCTGTGTCAGTCCTCTCTCCTGGCTGACAGTGCAGCCTGGCAAACTCTGGTGCCAGCACAAATGAGGAGGAGCACGCTGCAGCACAAAACTTCGTAGCTACAGATCTCCTGAAGCAGTGTAACACACCTGAATGCCATTTTTAGAGTGCCAATTGTTTTTGCTACTGCTCAGAAAATGAGTAATATCCCTAAATGAAGCCTTGTTTTCAGGTCCAGGACCAAACAAAACAGAATACAGTCCACAGTCCCCTAGGCCAGAAATGGGCCTTTGTGTATGATGTGCATCAGTCTGGAATGTTTATTCTGTGCAAATCAAAGAACAGCAGGATAAAACAGAGGTTGCTCATTCCTGAATAAGATAGTGCATGTGCGCTGAAGAGGTTCTCATCTTGCAGACTTTGGTCTAGTGGCTCTTTGGTCTGTGGCTTCAGAAAATCATATGCTTTTCTACGTCTTTAACACCCCTTTTTGACAGATAGGGCTGGCTATGCACATTTTGGCAGTGCAATGTGGAATGAAAAATGCAGATGTGAATGCTCTAAGATTGTATTTTTTTAGTTACTGGAATATGTGTTTCATTTCGCTGCAAAGACAAAAGGCAGAAGGGACTAGCAACAACCCTCAGAGACTGAAGCTGATACAATCCATCATATTCTGCCCTTGGACGGTTGCCTTGGGTCACACTCCCACTGAGGTGGTGGCTGATCAAGCACCACCTTTACAGGGCAACTGACAGATGGATGCAATTCCCATCAGGCACAGTCAGTGCCAGCATCCACTCACAAGTCACCAAAGTCCTCAGTATCAAACTTATTTGGGACCTAGACCAATGCACGGGCCTGTGCATGATGGTTCTCTTGAAAATGTGTTTTCTCATTTTGGAAACTGACAGTATAACTTGCTATCAGTTACTGTGGCTGTACAATGGATCTCCTTGGTTTAAAAGCTTTTCTCCATTTGGGAATGAAGGACAAAACAGAATAACTTTATGTCAGATCCTTTCCTACACTGTGGGTGACTTAGAAGTTATATTTTAAGCACAACTTCATGTTTTCCTGATTTTTGCCTTGAGCTGGGCTATATGGACCCCTGCGAGATATAAATCCAAGCATGTAAATAAATGAATAAATAAATCACAGGTAGATGTTACTGCTGAGCAATACATATTTAAAGATGGAGTAAAGGGAATGGGGAGATGTACAAGTGTTTTCTTGAATATGAAAGAGATGTTTGTGGCCTTTTTGTTTGCCTCTTACAAATACTTCCATGCTTTTTGATTACTGCAAAGACTGGATATTAAGCTAGACCTGAAGCAAATAAGCACTCGCACCAAGTCTGTAAAAATCATAAGAGCCCCTCATGAGCCACTAGCACCTCATTCCCACTCCTCCAGTCTGAGCCACCAATGCCACCAGGCCACGGAAGGTAAGAGGCAAGCAGGTAGGGCTAATGAGATAAGGTAATGAGCTACTGTTTCTCCCCACCATGCTGCAAGTATAGGGTAATGGAAAGCAGCCAGGCTAGACCTAATGCCTTTCCTTTGCAAACCTGAACCTGTTTCAGTTATGATCTCCTGTAAGGGAGTCCTCCAGGGTCCATTGCACTCAGCAGTATAGCTTGTTTGAATTCTTTATGCCTTTGGCCCTTGTTCTTAATGTAGCACCTGTCCCATGGATCTTCTAAAACTGGGGTCTTTTTTCTTTTCTTTAGAAAGGGGTGGACTGGGCACCCAGTGTGCTACAGACTGGAAACTAGAAGGGCACAATCTGAGGCAGACTAGAAAGAGATGTCCTATTGCTAGCTAAAGCATATGTGAACAGTGTCTCTATTTCTCTTTCTGTGAGACAGTCTTCAGTGTCTTTGGTCAACAGCCAAAAAAGAGACTTGGATGTTGTAATGCTGAAGGTCATAGTACCTGAGTTGTAGGCACCCTATGGCATTTCTGACATCCAAATCTGATCCATGAGCATGCTGGAAATTTGGCACCTTCGAGTGGGATTTGTGGAAGGCAGCTGAGTGGGGAGCTGCCAAGGCTGGGCAACAGTGCTGCCAAGGGTAGAAGGATATGTTTTGAATTGCATCCTTTGCTGAGAATTGACAGTCTTACTCCAGGCAATGAAAGACGCCATTTTTGAATCACTGTGCTGAACCTTCTCCTTTCTCTGAACAAGTAGAGAACCTCGTGTTTGGCTTTGAGAAAGCCCGTGTTGCCCTGGTGCTCTGGAGCCCGCTGCAAGCCTCTGCAGAATGCCAGCTTGTCTCCATCAAGCTCTTTTCTTCCATGATGTTTGCAGAGGCCTGAATAAGCCAGGCTGCAGATGTGCAATGTGTACTGACTGACAAGCTGTCCGTTAACTGCCATTTTTCTTGTACTCCCCTCTGTGTTTGCTTATTGTCTCTTTTTTATATTAAGACCGTAAGGCATTTAGGGAAGGATATGTCATTTTGCTCTTTGTTTGGCTTTTTGGTCTTTTGCATGACATTAGTTTATTGTGGTCTTAGACCAGGAAACAAATGCGGATCTTACTCTGTGTGTGTTCTTGCATCTATTCAGGGAATAGATGTAGTGTCACCTGATGTGCAACCAGGAGAGCAGAAATTAGGACTATTGGTGGTGAGCTTTTTACGAACGGTTTGTTGGTAAGGAATTGCTTGCTGACTACCATCACAGATAAGTAATTTAAGCTCAAAGACTATATGCTATACACTGTATATTTATATATGGCCAGCCACCTTCGCATCTGGGCAATTCTTTGTTGTCTGCTTAACTGCAGGGAGTGGAAGAGAGAAACCTTTGAGTGTCTTCCTCTGGGATGTCATGGGCTCTGATATCTGGGATAGACTTTGATTAAAAGGCTACCATGGCACAGGATGGGAATTGTACATTAGTTGTCTTATATGGTAACAAAACTGATGCTCCTCAGCAGGTAGATCTATAATAGCTAGTTTGACCTGTTTCACTACTAAATAAATATTTGGCTTCAGATAGTAGTTAACATTAAAAAAGAAAAAAACAACTGCATCAACTTCATAGAAGAACAGCTGGTGGATGGTATTTGAAGGAAACTGTCATGCCCGTGTTTTTTAAAATCTATATTGCATGGATTTAATTTCACCTAATTTTTGCCATCTGAAAGTTAGACACCCAGACTCCCTCTCTAATCTGTGGAGAAAGTGCTAGATGGGATGAATCACCTGCCACAGGTGCTGTCTTTAGATATCTGTCTCATAGGGCATGAATGTGCCTCTGGAAGTGCCTGTTTCTCTCCTTTGTCTAAAAGCCCAAATTGTAAATACACACAGTTGAGTAAGAGCAACCCCACCCTTCTGTGTGCACACTTCTCACCTTTCTGTCTGCTCTCTTTCACTGGAAATGGAAAAGGTTTTTACATCAGGAATTGTCTTCTATGGTAATGTGATGGGGTAGCACTGTACTACCCTTCACTTGCCAGCTGGTTGTAGTCTCCAAGTCTGGGCAGGGAAGTCCTGGGCTGATGAGACACCTCATCTCCTGTGAGTATCAGTGGGATGTGCCAGGGCTCCTAGCTGTGCTGAGTGAACCAGCACCTCCTGCCCTGACAGGGCTCGGGGTGGGATCAGCAGGGGTTCTGCAGGTTATTTGTGGCTGTTGTGCCAAGCATATATGTATGTGCCACAAGAGCTGAATGAGTACAGGAACGCATGTCAGGTTTGCCTGGGGAGTAGGAAATAGATTTCCATGTGTAAATAGTGAGACAAACATGGAATAGACACGTTTTTTTAATAGAACTGCAGCTACATCCCCTCCTGGAGAGCTCCTCCTTTACCCCGAGTAATTCCATCTGCAGCAGACTCCAGCCTTGGGTCCTTATAGGAGGTGTGGAAAGAAATCGGACCGTGGCTGCATCTTGCTTCTGCCAATAATGAAAGAGTCATTCAAGTCATTCAGTTTTGTGCTCTGTGCAATAACAATCAGTTGTGGGCAAGCTGAGATGATTGCCAAATTTCAGTTTTCCTAGCAAAAATTTAAAAGACATCATTGTGAAGCTCATGTAGAGCTAGCCAGCTTAGCCATCTGCCAAACCCAGCTCAGGAAAGAAAGCAAGTAAAAACCAAGTACATTATCACTGCACCTTAGCTAGCCTGTGCCACAAACTTCTCTCTCTCCACTTGTCTGCCACTCAGACATTTAGACAGGCTGTCATTATCAGCCACCCGCTGCCCCAGCTTTGCCCCAATTTTTTTAAGCCCTACAGCACTGTCATTTGATGTGTCTGGTGAGAGAATTAAAGTAGATGAAGACTGAGGATACCACTCCCTTAGGTAATGATATATTCTGATTCCCTCCAGCTATCTTCCTGACAACCCAGTCTTCCTCATCCTGGCCCTACTCCTCTCTTCCACAGACCGAAGAATAATTAAAACTCCTCTGCATAAGGCAGGGCTTCATTCAACATTCAGCTTAGACTCTGTTAAAAAATGCTTGTGACAGATGGGGTATATTCTGTGCCATAGCAATAAGTTAGTTGGCATGCAATAGCCAGCAGGAAAAGCAGACAAAAATACCTGGCATGCAAAGTCCAGGAAGTAAAGGAGACAAAAACACTGAAGTGTTATGTACTTTTGAAACGCAGCCTTAAATAAGACCTCATCAATTTAAACAACAAATGCTAGACCTTGAAATTATTGTGTAGGAACTATTCTGAATGCATTCATCAGAGAGAAAAACACTGAAATGTGTCTCTTGATCTATCAGTTATGCAAGAGACCTTAAGACGAGATGGGATGCACAGTTATTTCGGAAATCCATCAGAACTGCGAGTCAGGAGAGGTGCATGTTGGAGGTCAGCATGAATGGGTCAAATTTCCTTGTTCCAAACTGTATTGGAAAGCAAGTGGGAGATCTTTAATCAAGTGAAACAGTCACTTCAAGTTGCCTAATAAGGGAACTTCAGGAAGAAAGTTTCTAGAATAAGCAATTTAAATACCATCAGGCTGTCAAAAAGCACATGCTGGGGAGGTCCTGGAAATGTTCATTCTCAGAACTTGTTCTTCCTATCGGCGGTAGCACTGCTAGTCTCTGGTGTAATTAGTCACAGGTGTAGATGCAGCATTTGGCACCAGGAAGGTTCCTTCCTATCTTTAAAATGCAGGCAAAGGAATCAAAATCTGTGTCCAAAAAGACCCTACAAAACTAATTTTTAACCCACACCCAGTTGTTTTGACAAAATGATACTCTCTCAAAAAACCAAAGCTCTCATGACTTGTGATATTATCACAGCCTTGGAATGTGTGCAGAGCTTTACTTGCAGAGTTACTGTTTTTTTTTCTTAATTGTATTAAATAGTTGACGGATCACATGCTATTGTAACAAGAAAAACAGGTTTGATAAAACAAAACAAATATGTTAGTGAATAGAACATGTAGTCACAATTATTTTTTACGCGATAAAATAGGCAAACATGAGATGTAGGGCAAGTATAAAACTGAATGTGCCATGGTTTCCTTAATTATGTAGACACAGTTTCATGTTCCTCAAAGGTGGTACAAAGAGTACACACTGGTTGCTGGATGATTCTTCTCTGAGCAGTTTTTCTTTACTGCATTTTGGGCAAGGCAACACATGTCTCTTACCCAGGCTGCAGCGAGCCAAGGAACCCTGCAATGTACATTTATTCCATTCTACAAACCCCGCCCCCCCCATCACTTTCAGTGCAACCTGAATCGTCCATTTTATGTCCGGAGAGGGAGACTGTCTGAGAAACTGAGATACTCCTTCAAGAGTAATAACCAAGAGAGCTGTCTTGCCTCGCAATGAAGGATACCAGCTGCAGACTACTAATAACTCTTGATGAGCAAGTTTAAAAGAGGAAGGAGAATAGCAATACCTAGCAAAGAGGAAGAAGTTTTCATTGTGATCAAACTGGAAGAGTGAGCACAAATACAGGGGAGTGAAAAGACTTATGCGACCTAGATGTACTGAGGGTGCCAAAAAAGACATTTATTATTCTTTGCCCAGCTCTTAGCTCTCTTGAATTTTTACCTATAAGTGAAATGGGTGACGGCATGGTAGAAAGTTTGTTTGTGAAGGCTACAAATGCTCTGCATGTCATGTAATCCTCAGAGAGCTGAACTGGAAACTGGAACAGCTATGTCACTGGCTGTATAATCCCCAGAGAGGGCACCTGCACATGAGGAAGCTCCATGAAGGCATGTGAAGGTTTAGACACTCTGTTGGTGCAACTCCAGCTGGCTCGAAAGCTAATGAGATCTAAAAGGTGGATCCAGTACATCAGTCCTGTGACTACTCACAGAGGGGAACTCATCTGGGGCTGTGACAACAGTTCCTGTGGGCAAGGGACTGTGGGTGGAGGTGTCAAGTGGTCCCAAAGGTAAGCCAGTACAAGTTTTGTGGGTTTTCTTTTTGGTTTCATGACCTTCAGGAGTCTTTTAGATATTGGACGTCATATACCAGCAGTTATGTGCTTAATTAAAGTTTGTTTGCATGTAAAATCCTATTGCTGTTTCAACACATAATTTAGTTAACTGTCAGGTACTGTTTCTTTCCTGTTTGTTTGGTGCTGGTAGCCATAACATTGGGTTTACATGGTGAAGGGATTGGAGGGATACAGCAGGATGTTGGCTGGGTAAAAGTAGTTATCACCACATGTGAGGTATCCCCTCTACACTAGCCAGTTGCAGAAGAAAAGAGAGAATAGACTGTTCTGTTTCTGGTCAAGATGCCTTGCTTTAGTGGCTAATCTGAGAGTCCTTCTGCCAAACTCATGAAGAGCAGAATGTGTTTACTCTCCTACCTGGGGAGATGGAAGGTGGCTTCCAGGAATGGGTTCTGCTCAGGACTGGCTCAGGAAGAAGGTCTGAGCCTGTGGATATAGCTCCTAACAGCAGGCGTGCTGAGCTGGCCGGACAAGGAAACTGAATTTCTTTCATGTGTGGACTTTGCTTTGATATTTCCTGGTCAATAGGTGACATTCTTGCTTGAGACTCAGAGGAGGTTTTATGGGAACAGCTATGCTGGAGGTATAGGCTTTAATATGGAAGACTGGGTTTCCTTGTTTGCATCTGTAACTAATAAAGGAAGAGGAGTCCCTTTGCAATCTATGCACTTTACACTCTGTTGCCTATTATTCATGGAGAGACCTGGGATAACAAAATGTTGCACCGAGCAGAGCCAGCCTAACCATTTGTAAGAAGACTGCAGCAGGAAAAGCAGGGGCAGTGTAGAAGAGCGTGGGATGAGAGAGAAGCCCCGGCGGTCCTCAAAACTGCTTTTGTGAAAAACCCCATTAGACAAAACCCCTGATCCTTTTGTTTTTTTCTGAAGGGAATAGGATACAGCAGAGCATACAGGCGACTTGTGATTGCTAACTATGCCAAGTGGTGGGATAAAAGAAACACATTTAAAAAGATATCTTTAAAAAAGGATAATTTAAAAAGATATCACATGTGGTATTTTCATGTGAGTGCATTGATCTGCAGTTTGTCCTTTATAACAGGAATACCATATCTAATTAAGTCTGAATGTATTGTTAACACATTTCTAGTTTTCTAAGCAAGTCAAAGATTTAACATGGCACTCTGCTGACAACCTGAGAATATGACTTTTCAGTAAGTTGTAGTAATTTTTCTTAATTTTCCTTAGACGCGTTTGAATGTATAGTGCATGAAGTAAAAGTAATGTTGGGATTGAGAGACCAGGCACTGAAAAACAGAAAGTTCTCCAACTTCAGGGTGCAATATTAATTTGTCAGTGCACATCTTCTGTGTTTTCCAGGAGTGAGCTAATAGCGAACTGCCCTAGGCTTTCATTAGGACCATGTGTACCATATGGTGAGAATACCTAGGCATAGAGTCAGATGTCTGAACCATTCTGCTTATCTTAGCGAGGGTCGCAGAGCACGTCTGAGACCAAATGGTTTCTAGATCTGCCTGCTTGGTGTTACCTCTCTTTCTCCCCTTCATTGTTCCCTACCAATGTCCCTGGATATGGTTTACCTGCTGGAGTTTTTCTCATTGCTCCTTCCCTGGCTGCTCTACCAGCTCCCACAACTCTTCAGCCTCCCTCCCTTGCCTGCGTACCCGCTCTAGTCACTTCCCCAGTTTCTGTGACAACTTCACAGCTCCTGTGGGCTCCCCTATTCCCACCTTAAAGTTTCATTGCCGAATCCAACAAAAAAAAAGTGAGAATTGAGAAATTAAATAAAACGCAAAACTCAGGGCAGAGTTGTGAATGCTTTGGTGCTGATAGTGCAAAGGATCTCGCTGTGAGTCCAGCTGTGTAAACTGCCTTCTGCAGTGTGACTGGGAGTGTGTGCATCTGCTAATCCCAACTCTGCCTTCATCCAAGGCTATGTTATTTTTGCTACAGAGCTATTATTCCTCCCCTTAGTCTCCTTTTTTATCTATCCCTGCACTGTGAAGTAGCAAGAGCACTTTAAGCCTCATAACAGAACAGTGTCAAGAGAGTAACAGAGATTAATATTGGCTGGAGTGAGAATGAACAAGCAACAAGAGAGAATATTAAAAACTCACTATTTGTGACATATATTATGTTTTTTTCAATATCTGAGAGGCATTTGTAGAGGTAGAGTGTTAGGTCTTCATTGATGCAGCTCTAGAGAGATGTAAAGCAGTGCACTCAAACAGGTAGAATGCTGATGAAAATAATTTTGAAAACATTGTAGGGGGAAATATTGAATCATCATCCAGCCTCTTTTCTGTCATATGAACATTTCTGCCATTATTGGTGACACAGTACTGGCCACCATGGCATAAACCTTGTCTGAGATTTATCTGGAAGTCTTTTTAGAGATGCTACCCTAACCGCATCTGGGAGCATTACCCACCTTCAGCTGTAGCCCCAAACCTGTTATTATCGCAACGCAACTCAGCAATGACCAAGTGGCAGTGGAAGAACTGAAGCATTCTGCCTAGTTCCAATCTCTCTTCCCCAAACCCCTCTTTCCAGCTCTTCTGCTTGTTGCCCAGTAACAGTAGTGATTTGAAGACCATCTTATTTTTAGGTAAGCCATCTTCCCATCTCTGCTTAAGAAATTAGCAGTCCTAGTGGTTTCTTTACCTCTGTTGTGGGAGGTGAAAGCTGTGAATTCAGCCTATGCAGACCAAGACAAATGCACAGGGTGGAAATGGAGAGATCTGGTACTTTCAGTCATGGCTGTAGTCAGCTGCTTCTTGACTCCCAGTGCTCCCACATAGCCAGTGATGTGGGGACCACAGCAAACTGATAGCGCCAAATAATTCGGTGTCATGCTCTTGGGTCAGTGAGATCCATTCTACGGTAAACACAGAGATAAACCAAGGATCTGAGCTCACCTGCTCTGGTGGTCTGCCAGGGCTTGCAGGGTGCACAGTGTCCAGCTGCATCCCAGCACACACTGTAATCAGTCGGGGGAGAAAAAGATTAGCTGTTCTTGTCCTGTTTCTTAGGGGGAATTTAAACCCCACTGTTGCACTTTTTAGGCTCTTGCAAACTGCATAACATGCTATTAGAACAAGCAGTCATATTTTTTTCCTAATGTCATGTTTCTTTGCATAAATGCAAGTATCGGGTGCCATACATGTTGCAGCACTGGTTTATATTTCCACAGTAATTGCCTCAGCGAGAGAGAAGCAGAAGGAGAATGGAGAGAGTTATGTGCTTGTTTCTTATATACACCCAACGGATCAGTCTCACTTGTTAATTTGGTACTGTGATTGCACAGCTAGGTGGATGTTGGTGATCTTCAAACTTGAAAGAAGGAGCACACAGCTGTTTCTTGAAAGTGTGTGTGTGTATATATATATATACGCAAGAGAGACAAAAGACACTGAGGCACTCTAGCATCGTATGGTATGGAGCAACCTACAGAGCTTGATGTCCACATTGTTTCAACTTCCAAAGGCTAAGTGGGCCTGAAAAAATGTACTGTAGAAACAGCTGTAGACAAGTGCAGTCTGTATTACTCAGGAAGTTGTAACATGTGAATACGTAAAAGTACATCTTTGAAATATAATGATACATAAATTCCTAGTCTAAGCATAATTAGCACAAGGACATTTATTGACGTTGGTAGAAACATTTTAGTGATAGGGAGCTCGTTTCTTTTCCTTTTTGTTTTGTTGAAGTGAAATATAGCACTAAAGGTGCGACGAGGAGCCGGTCTTGGCTTGGAAAATTCCAGAAACTCCTCAGTCTTGTAAATGGCCTATCAATATTTTTGTCCTGTTGAGTGTGGCTGGAAAATAACAACTTTGCCTATGAAAAAACTCAAAATGTCTTTTATTTCTATATTGGCACCAGAGAATTCCTTTCACAATTTAAAGAGAAAGTCTAAAATTGCACTTTCTGTTAAAAGTATTGGGGGTATTGGTGAATAAGAAGCTCAACATGAGCCAGCAGTGTGCGCTTGCAGCCCAGAAAGCCAATCGTGTCCTGGGCTGCATCAAAAGAAGCATTAGCAGCAGGTCGAAGGAGGTGATTCTCCCCCTCTACTCTGCTCTCATGAGACCCCACCTGGAGTACTGTGTTCAGATGTGGGGCCCCCAACATAAAAAAGACCTGGACCTGTTGGAGAGAGTCCAGAGGAGAGCCACAAAATTAATCAGAGGGCTGGAGCACCTCCCCTATGAGGACAGGCTGAAAGAGTTGAGGTTGTTCAGCCTGGAGAAGAGAAGGCTCCGAGGAGACTTAATAGCAGCCTTCCAGTACCTGAAGGGGTCCTACAGGAGAGATGGGGAGGCACTCTTTATCAGGGAGTGTAGTGAGAGGACAAGGGGTAATGGGTATAAGCGGAAAGAGGGCAGATTTAGACTAGACATTAGGAAGAAATTTTTCACTGTGAGGGTGGTGAGACACTGGAACATGTTCCCCAGAGAAGCTGTGGATGCCCCATCCCTGGAGGTGTTCAAGGCCAGGCTGGATGAGGCTTTGAGCAACCTGGTCTAGTGAAGGGTGTCCCTGCCCATGGCAGGAGGGTTGGAACTTGATGATCTTTAAGGTCCTTTCCAACCCAAACCATTCTATGATTCTATGAAAAGGAGAAAAAGGGAAGCAAGATGACCCCAGGATGACCAGACCTGCAGAAGTGCTGGTGTTTCCAGGCATGGGGGGCAAAAGTGGATCATCCCCATTGCCCTGTGGGGGCTTTGTCCCTGCACCAGCCTGCAAGGCAGGCACAGGCAGCCGCAGCCTCTCTCCTGCAGCCCAGCCCAGACAGCTCTTATTATTTCTCTAGAGTGGAATATCCCTAGCAGGAACGCAAGGAGGACAGAGCGTGGCTCCGCCAGGGAGGTGAGAAAACCCTTTTTTTCCTGATGCATCCAACTGGCGCGGGCGCATCCGTTTCCTTCTCATCCCGCAAAATCCATCCTGGCCTGGGGACACCATTCACGTTTCTGTGTTGTTGCTGTTGTCAAAATGGTGACATTCCTGGGAAACAGTTGGTTTAACCAACTGTTATTTTTAGATGGAAAAAAGCTTTTGTCAAAAATGTTTCCACCTGCTGTGCTGAACATGTAGCAGAACCCAGTTGTTTTGGAAGGACCGACTGCAGCAGTCATTATTTGTGAGACCCTTGCGTTGGCCTGGTACCCTGTATTTTAATTGGGGGAAAACAGTTATACAAAACCGAGGGGACTGTTATGAATTATTTAAGCCCTTCAAACTGCTGCTTGCTTAAAAATCAGACCCCACAAACCCAAAGCTGCTACAGACATCAAAGCTGCCAGCTAATCAAAAAAGCAGTTGTTAAAAAAAATTGGCATTTTGTCTTCAAACTTCTCAGAATTAGTAATGCTGACGACATGTCTGCCAGCTTTACAGGAAGAAGAAACTTCCAACACTTGCCTATGGACATTTTAACAGAGCTAAAAAATTTGTATTCTGTTTTTTTTTTTTTTCTTAAATTAAATAGAAACATATAGCAAATTACTATCATAATCCAAAACATCACTGTCTTTGTAACAGCAGAGAGCAAAGCCTGCTGATGCCTTGACTGATCTGACAGAAGTGTATCCAGCTAGGAGCGGACTTCAAATGAAAAAAGAGGATAGGAAAGGTGTCCATTTCCATTAGACACCAGCTTGTCAGGAATCCTTCCTCCCACTGGAGCAGCACTAGGGCTGAGAGGAGCACCACTGCTTGCAAGCCAGCCCGAAGCTGGGGGCTTTGCAAGTGCCGGCTGACCTCCTGCCTCCTCTGCCAAGCACAGCACTGCTCCAGAAAGGTGCCCCTGGGGGGCCAAGGAGGGCTGGCAGGATAAGAGAGGCAATTTAGCATACTTTAAGAGCCTTTTTACAGAATTGCTTGCTAATTACAGAAAATATGTTCTGATTCAGTATTTACATTGTAATTGGATTTATCCAGGAAAATAATTTTTTATTTGGTTTGACAAGGTTTGAATTGCAAAACAAGCCTTGCAACTATATTAATCAAGTCAGCCTGCTATGAGAATGACAGCCTGTTTTGCCACAGTGGGACTTTTTGGTGGTAGACTCAAGTGCCAAAATAAGCAGAAATGATGCGCTTATTCTCTATGGGCAAGTATAGGCTGGTGTGTTTTCAGTTCACCCTTTGAAGGCCTACACACAAAATTATATAGGTGTAAGCCCTGTCAGAAGCTCCTTGCAGCTGAGAGGACAGCATGGGAGCTCTCTGTGCACAGGTCTGTGGAGCAGACAGCTGTTCTCTCCAGCTGCAGCTCCCCTGCACAGGAGAGCTCAGTTCAGACACAGGTTGGCAATGTGGCTTCTTCATTTACGGCCTTTGCAGAAGCTTACAATGAGCCTGAATCTCCACAACCCTGTGGCTTGCGATCCACAACTAAAACTGAAATACATCTAGAGCGGAGATGGTTGCCAAGGGCTCACGGGTGCTGCCCAGCCCCACAGAAGACCCCTGATGGCCGTGTCCCCTTCCCTTTGCGGGGGCCAGGGCCAGAGAAGTGCTCTGGAAGCCATTTCAACCCATCCTAAGGGCTCCATGCATCTTCCTCTACCACGTGCGTGGGAATGCAGCCACCTGTGCCCACGATGTGACAGGTCTGTTCCTGTGGTAGGAGGGTGCCTAACAGTCTCCCTTCTGACCGCATTTTAATGGACAACTGGGGAGCTGGGGTCTCTGAGTGTCCCAACAGGAGATAACGGGGCCCAGCACCACTAAAAAAAAAAAAAAAAAAAAAAAAAAGCAGATAACACTGCTCTAATGTAATAATAAGCCCTTATGTAAGCACTTTTGATGTAAGTGTTCAGACATGAAAAGGTCTTTGCCAAGGTCCCATCCTGAACCCCTTAATTAAAGGAGTAGTCCTGTTAATTTCATAAGATTACTTGCCTAAATACGTACCACTCCTGTGAAGAAAGTGGTGTATTACTTAGCCCAAAACAAATCAGGATATGAGAAACAGTTTGACAAGTGAGGAGACCATTAGAAGATGAAAAAGGATCACAGAGTCTGTTTTGTTTTAAATGTTTGTTTGATTATTCTTTACATGGGTACAGAGTGGAAGACACTCACATTTTGTTTTTATCAAAAGCAATTCAACCCTTTTTTAGCCTTCACTTTAGGAGGCTAAATAAGACAACTTAGGAAATGTTTTCGATTTGCTGCTTCCTGTGAGAGAGCGGCTGCTGTACGTTCCCGGGATGCTCTGCCTCTAGACAGCTCCTGTCCCCCAAGCACCCCAGCCTGCTTTGCTTTCCCAACAGGGTTCTTCCTGCGGTGCAGATATATCCCAGATCATCTGGAAAGCTTATCCCACTCAACCTGATAGCCTTCTGGGAGACATCTGTGCCACTTCAGGCTAAGCTGGGTAAGCAGCAGCTAGAAAACAAAACCCACCTCAGAAGTGTTGGGTGCATTGGTGCCAATGTAAAATAAAAATCAGAGATGGTGCATGATCATTGGTCTTTAAACCATGGTTGCAGTGCCTTGTAACTTTCTGCCTATAAGCATGTTTAAAAAAAAGTTCAGGCAATTTTTTTTTCCTGCAGAATCAGCTATAGGGCCTCAACACTGGGGTAGAAATAGAGAAGTTAGCACTCAGACTAACAGCAGAGTGCCTCTGCATGGCCCTGCGAACTTTGGGTTTACTTCATCTGAATGCTAAGTCTTTGAAAACTGAATTTATTGATGACTGTTCATGTAAGTATTTGCCAAAAACTGAAAGATCTCCGTTCAGGTCTTTAGAGCTCTAAAGACAGACAGGTCCTACATCCGGATATCTTTGCCAAAAATCACGCCCTAGAGAAAAAACAGTGTTATTTTTTTTCCCCTTCCTGAAATTTTGTCTTGCAGTTCAGTAAAGAGCAGGGATGTTACTAGCTGGTGGTAGTACATTACCTTTCCTTTGCCATTACTAACTGCTCATAGCCTGTCACCTTCTACCAGAGTCCCACAGTACCATATTTGAAAGTTGAAGTGTTTTTTGATGAAAGGTGCTTCAGAAACATATTTAATAGATTATTCTAATTCAGTGAGAAACAGTGTATCAGATCACTTGTTTCACTAAGGCATGAACCTCAGAACCAACTTAGTCAAAGATATAGGGTAAGAGTATAAGCTTTGGTTTCTAAAGAAGCTGATAAATCAAGTCCAAATTAATGGGAACAAAAGAGATGTTTATCTAAT
This sequence comes from Pterocles gutturalis, assembly GCF_000699245.1. Taxonomy (NCBI): domain Eukaryota; kingdom Metazoa; phylum Chordata; class Aves; order Pterocliformes; family Pteroclidae; genus Pterocles; species Pterocles gutturalis. Next base: position 14,317 of record NW_010136567.1, on the reverse strand, counting down.
TTTCTTTCTGCACTATTTCTGTAACTGCCAGGGCTTTGTCTCATGCACTTTCTCTGGTAGTGAATACTGTCAAGGATGCGATGATGGAGAGTGAGGAACTAACTCTTCCACAGCATATACTAGTCATGCTTTTTTACATATACCAGGCTGAATGTAGATTTTTAGACTACAATACAAATATGGGTATTTAAGGCAAAAAAAGTAAAAAGCCCTTCAAGGTAACTACAGGATTCCTTTTTAATTATAGCTTTATTATCACAGGTTAGTTAAAATAATTCTCAGCAAAATTAATTTTCTTCCAAGGAACAGAACACTGGATTAAAAGAAAAGTAATTCTGAATAATGTGCTAAGGTACCCAGTAGTTGTTCAATTTAATCATTAAGCATTGCATCTAATGAGTCCAGTTGTGGACCTACCAAATTAATGTATCCTTGTTATAGTGGAGTTAGTCTGAATTAAATGCACACTATCAAGAAGGAACTAAATATTTAGCTCTGTTAAGACACTATATTTTTTAACCTGTTACTACCTAAAGCTGCTACATAATGACATATCTGTCAGTAAAGACAGGAACTTCATATCAAAGACCACAAGTATCCAAAGAGCAAGTAATTTGTCTTGAACAATTACAAGGTAAATTTTATTTGGTATTGGTTTACCCTAACTATTTTTTTAAAAAACAAAACAAATAAAAAGAATGGAACAAATGCTTGAATGAATGACTCTAGCAAACTAACACTGAGGAAATCTTATTAATATAATATTGTTGAATGTGTTGAGTGGCAAAGCAGCTTGGAAACCAGAATGAGAGAAACAAAAAATTTAAAATTGCTGTAAGCTTTAAATAAAATATAAAAACATGTGTGTGTGTGTGTGTGTGTGTGTGTGTGTGATGGGGGAGGACCATTACACGTAAGTCAGTGTTTGATATATGGCATATAATTACAGGAAGTTTGTAGAAGGTGCCATGATACCTGTCAATTATGAGCAGGCAGAAAATGCAGATAACATACATAATTCATCAGCATACTGCCCTTTATTGTTAAGCTGACTGATTTAGCTCCATAACATAACTGCTTATTCAAAACAAGACATTTAAATTCAAATGAAATACTGTTACCTCTTCAAAATATGTTGTTAGATGTATATATCTGCATTGTTAAATGTTAGAAAGAAAGATTACAGCTGCACAAATCTATATGTTGTAGTATTGTTGTACTACAAGGAAGACAAGAGGTGTTATCAGTACCAGTCAGCCTGTATATTCTTGCATGAGAGAATGTTGGCCAATTCTGACTTTTATTTAAAAATATTTAACAATAATTTTAATGTTCTTAATATGCATTATTCTGCTAGTCTCACACAAATTATTTTAACAACCGCAAACATACTTTAAAATTGATTTTAAAAGTCAGTGTAGAGGCTAATCCAGCTTGATTTCTCCTACTATAGCCTTTAATTGTGCCTGCTTGAAGTCAGATGGATCTTAATAAAAAAGCCATCTATTTAGATAAGGGCAAGCAGTAAGCACTGATCTGATATTGTGTGGAGGATTTTTTTTTTTTTTTTGGAGTGCCATCACTTAAGTAAGCACCGATCTGAAATTTGGTGGGGGATTTTTTTTTTTTTTTTTTTGGAGTGCCATCACTTAAAAGAAAAAAAAGTAAAAAGCCAACATGCACCAATATTAAAAAAGCCTAAAAGAAATACAGAGGTTCTGGAAATTGTTTGTGGAAATACCACTGCTTGGGTATGAAGAGGCAGAAAACTGTTCAGTGTTTGGAGGGAGACAGATCTGAGATACAATAGAAATTTGTGTACAGTACAAAAAACATAAAGAAGAAAGAAATTATCTGTTTACTATTTCAGAATACGCAGAGAAGACAAATTGTGAAATTAAAGGGATATCAAATGGAAAACTCATCAAGAGAAATGCCTTCTACATAAAAGGAAGTCCTTCGCAGTTGGAGTTCACTCCCACAAGGTGAGCGGGAGCAAATAGCTATTTTGTGTAAGCAGGATTTCTACAAAGTTTGAACTTGTGTGAGTAATGAGTGTATTCACACCCATATATAAAGGAAGATGTGGCTGTCCTCATTGTGTACGAAGGTCCATGCTACTGTACCAAAGCTGACGCTGTCTGATGGACGCATTTCCCTTACGAGGAGGTTGTCTGCATTTGCCTGTGCTGGGTCTGATTCTGTGTGGGTACATGTACTGTGCAACGAGAGCACACTACATCCTCTGTTACTACTAAATAAGCACAAAAAACTTCCAAGAAGCAAATTCTTTTTATTTAGGAAATTATTTTCCTAGGAAGAATAACAAAACCTAGTAAATCAGATGACATGTACAGACACATGACATAGAAGTGATCTGAAAAGGAGAACGTAGATAAATGGGCAAGAGATCTGTCCTCTCCTCCCGGGCTTCAGTTAACCAAAGACCCTTGGCAGCAGCTTGGCTTTGGCCTGTAACCCTTTCCAAGCCTCTGCATTCCCTTTAACTGGCCTGAATGAGGCCTTGAACAACAATGAAATCTCTCACAGATGAAGGGGAATACCAACCAGTTCAGCATAGTAAAACATCTTGGGTTAAGTTTTCCAGAGACTGTTGATGGTAATAGCAAAATGAGAAGCAATTAATGACATCCCACTTTATAAAGTTTAAAAGAAGGCAGGGCAGGCTGCAAAACTACCTCTATGGGAGGAGCTGAGGCAGACTACCTTCCCCACCTCTGAAGATTTCCCTGAAGCCCAAGAACTCTCCTCCCCAGCTGCCATGATGTTTATCTTTGCTGTGTGGGTTCTGGAGCCAACTGATAACTCAGTAGCTGGGGTATCTTTTGGCTAGACCAGAAGAGAAGTTGCAGGTACTGCATCTCATTCTAGATTTTATCATCCAAACTCATCTCTAACATAAGATGCTGTCTATTTGTTCTAGAAAATGCAAAACTGAATATCCATACTTAAGATCAGGTTTTGGATATGGCACTTTGGTTAGCTGCAAATAAATTCAAATCAATTTGTCAGCATGTAAAACAATAAAAACTTTTGCCATATTTGTGTCCAAAACATAACATACACAATTTATGTATCCATAGTAGCATTGCAAAAATAAGCAGCATGTTTTGAAGCTCATGCACAATAGTCATTTGTCTTAGGCAGGTAACGCTGTACTCAAACATACATGCTGCAGAAACAAAATATTTACTGTACTCACAGATTATCTGTATACTCAAAATGTAAAAATGACTGTACTACTGATTATTTCCCCTGAGTACCTATAAAATAGTGCCAAAGGGCAGAACATTACCACACTAGTTCAACCCCACCTTGGGCTTCCTGCAGGCTCACTGAGACGATGATCTCCACACATATCTCTTTGTTGCCCTTTTTCTCACCGCTGGTGATTACTTCATGCACAGGGCCACTACGTGGGAACAAGATGTCAGGAAGATGAGGAATGTTAAGAGCTGGAAAGCAGCTGCAGTTAGGGATGGGCAGAGGATGTCCCTCTGCAGTAAGCTGGAGTCACCCAAATATATGAACAGTGGTCACACAGCAGTGAGGGTAAAGATACTGGGAGGCCAAGAAAAGGAAAGAAAGAGAAGTTTGGGGAGGTTCTTGCTTAAGTTTTGCCACCAACCTATAGACAATGACCCTTTGGCTGTACTTGATGGTGTTTTATTTACCCAATGGTCAGCTGGGTAATTTTTGTCATGCTTCTGTTTGCACCTCCAAAAGCATTCTGAAGGACGAATGTGTTCCTTTCACATGCACTAGGCTCTGATGGGTGATGCAGCTACAGATACTGTCCAAAGCAACTAACTCGGGATGCCCTTAAGAAGTCCCATGACTGTAGCAGAACCTGACACATATTGCTAAAATATCTCTCCCAATTTGGGATTGTATACACCTAGTTTCTTTAGATTGGTAGTTCATAACTCATTCTTGTTTACACATTTCTAAGAAAATTTGACAATGGAGGAAAAAGCAAAAATACTTCCCCTGCACTGCCCCCAACACCACCACCATAACTGGAGGGTTTAGGTCTTAGTAGTAGCTAAAGTATGTAGTAGGATATTAAGCAAAGGAGATGATGCAGAGGAAACACAAAACAAACAGCCCTAGAGATGTAAAAGGTGACCTTTGGGTAGCAGGAAAAAAAGTTAATCTCCTAAAATCCAGCATTCTGTCATTTATCAATGCTTCTACTCATGCATACCCGGAAAAGCTACGTGAAGTCTTTGCAAGATGTAAAGGCAGTCAGACAAGTGATTTCTGAGAAACAAGCTGGAATAAAAAAGTTTATTATTTTTCTTGCTGATCTATTAAGGATGGTTTCTGAGCATGGACAGAAACTTCTGTCCTTAAGTGTCCCCGCTGGATAGCAGTCATAGAGTATGCCTGAACCAGGACTGAACATGATTTATAGAGAATGTCGTGTTTAAGCTATGCCCGTTGTTACTAAAAAAAAGAGCACAATTGTATACAGATTTTAAAGTAATAGAGGAAATTTGATGCTTAATGGCACAAATAGTTCTTTACAGGCAAAATTGCATAGCATACTCTAGTCATACAAAAATTATGATTTATTTGGTGTGGATAGTTAAATCAAGAACTGCAAATAAAGAAGACACATTTTCTTCAAGCACATTGTGATAGGCACTTTATTTACAGTATCACATTCTAGAATAAGTCAGAGAGCATGTTTTCAGTTAAACGCTTTACAAATTCTCACTACATTCTTGATATAAATCATTGATATCCGTGCAATCTCATATTCTTTACATGTTCAAATTGATATCAAACATCAAGTAATGTTCATATAGCTTGAAGATTAATATAGAAATCAAAACTAAAACACATTGAAATGACAAACCTAAGTGACTGCTCTAAAATATTGCATATGTTTAATATATATAATATTCATGGTCAGTATAAACATATGACTAGGTTCTAGCAGGGAGGATAAAAGACTTTAATTCTCCAGTATGCAGTGGTCTGCTGGCAGATGAGTAACAGGTATTAAGATAGCTAAACTTAGACACATCCTAGGCACTTATCATTTTTCAGATTAGTTAACGTAGCAGCTGCTTTTTATTAGAGAATTTTCAGATTCAGAACCTCAGATGGCATAAATTATCAAATCCATTGAAGTTGACTGGAACTATGATAATTTACACCAGATGAGAATCTCAACTATCATTGAAGATACAGCCTCACTACAGGAATCTTAAATGAGAAATACTGCCTAGTGGATATAGCAAAAAGTCTGGAAAATCATTTGATCTGATTGTGTCTGTCAGCCCATATGTTAAAAGCAAGGTGTCACAGACTGGGGAATGCCTGCCAGTTTGTGGATGTGATTTCGTTGTAATTTAAAGTACAGATTAGACTCACCACTTTGTAGCAGAAACAAGATTATGAAGTTGAAGCAGCCTTCAAGAGTACCTCAGCCAGGAATACTTTCAGCTTGGAAGAGCAATTAGATTGGTGCTACACACAACTGGCTATCGTCACAGTACATTGACATAATCCTGGTGCATATCCCAGGAAAATCTCATCAGAAGTCTGAAAGACTTGGACTCTTTCAGAAGAGAAACCCCCTTCAATGCAAAGACAGAAAGCAAAACTGGAGAAAGGAGTATGGAGAAGGTTTTGCCTCCTTTCCCCACATCCACAGACCAGAATTTGTTTCTTCAACAAGAAAAAGGGAAACGATAGTCAAGTGTAGTTGTGCATAGACCAGCAAGTGCTATGCTGCTTTGCAAGGTCTCTCCTTGTGGCTTTGTTGCAGCACAAAAAACAGCATCTGAGACACAAGACGCCAGCAGAAGGCAAAAATCAACTGTGGAGGTGTGAGGTACTAAGCCATCGTCTCATGACCATTGTACTTTGGAGCCTCCCATCTCAGTGAGAGTTGCCAGGCAAAGCCTTTACCACGGAGGGGACACACAAAGATCCAAAGTTAAAGATGATTCTTAAACGCACTCAATCCAAAACTGGAGTTCCCAAGGCATGGAAACATAGGACTACCCAACCAAGAGGTTCAGGAGTATGATATAAGGCCTACTTAGAAATTTGATGCTCTGTTTAACTTTAGATTTCTAGAGTAGTTCAAGTATAAATGAACAGCTAACTGATGCAAAGATAGATGAGGAAGGAGTGACACACCACATGTACTCCTTGATGAGTGGTGACTAGTGAAACTACAAAGAACATGCAAGGCAGTCTGATGAGAATGTAAAAGAGAAAAAGAGAAAAACCACCCCTAAAAGAGAATAAAGAATCTCCTCAGTAGTAAAATACTGTTTGGGAGCTTAGTGAGAAACTGGCTTCACCTTAAAAGGCTAAGCCCTAGAGCTACCAATAACCAAGGGCCGCAATTAGTGCAACTCCCTTGTGGTCAGTGACGAGGTGACCAGTGCTTCCTGCTACTGACATTATTCTGTCTCTTCCTTCTCTGGATTTCTTGAGATCATGCAATTTATTAGCTTCTTCGACATGGGACAGGAAAACACAGGGTCCTTTGTGATGCCTTTCTTTTAACACATCCCTTCCTTATTAGTATTGAAGTAATTAATGAAGTTAGGAGATCTGTACAGGATACGAAGGCCAACTTCACACCAAAATGCTGTCAAGAAGGATTGCTATCAGGTATAAGGTTTCACCTTGGAGGAAGCTTAACAGAAAAAATTCAGATGATCAGTCATAAATGAAAAATGAGTGGTAATAGAGACAGAAATATCCAATTCTTGTTAGGGTCTAGTTGGAATGCAGATCTCATTGAAACATGCTCCTTAACTTGCTTTAAACTTCTTATGCCATTATACTCTGTTTTCAAGTTCTTGTCACTGCACAGAGGTCCCTTTTGTATAAGTTGTTCGTATTCAGGTTGAGTTCAGAGAGGCTTCAGAGCCATCAGAGACAAGACATGGTCCTTTTGCCAATGTGGTTTTGCCGCAAGCTGCAAGAAGTAGCCATTTTAAGGGATATCTGCATTTTTTATTACTTGCAGAAAGGAAGTTTTCAGACAAGCAAGGATATAATTTTAGTTTTCTATGCACAGAGAGAATTTGTTTGCTGTGAATAATGATAAGCTAATGTTACTAATTATTTCTGCACTTTTTATTTGAAGGACTAAATATCACTTTACAAACAAGAGCCCAAACACAAGTTCTAAGTTTTGGACAAGCTGAAAAACCAAGTGTCAATATGGACATACACTTCATGCATTTAAAATCATACAGGCATACAAGAGTTAATACATGAGTGAAGACTATCAACCCAAACAAGTATTTCACCTTCTGTATACAACCATAAGCTTATATAGTGGTACACAATCACCACATACACTGTTAACTCACAAGACTTGCTCAGAAACTGAAATAAACATGAAAAAAAGAGTGCTAAAATTCCATGTGTGGCTGGCTGTCCTGTGTGTACATCTTTAGAACAGGCTTTTATGTAGTCTGGATTCCTTGCCACACTACAACATTTGAGATGATTGTCCCCTTTTTTAAACTGCTGCAACTGCACTGAAGTTCCAGTACAAATGTTGGCTTCTGTAGGCAAAAAACTGGATCATGACGTAAGACTATAGCTGAGCTGAAGGAAGAACCAAAACCACCCTGGTCCCCTTCAGAAATAAGGCTAGAACATCCACTGTGACCACCCAGGCTTATCTGTCTTGTCATAGAAGTTCCTGAACCTTCCTGAACTACTGCTGAGTTCAGCTTTTAAGAAAGATGTCTCCTGCGGTTGAAACTAAGAGAGATGGAAAACCCACTATAATTTTCATTAAACTGTTCCAATGCTTATCTGCTCATTATTTAGGAAAAACTGTACCACTAGTCTGATTTTGTTCAGCTTCAACATCCAGTGATCGGATCCTGTTATTTTTTTGTCAACTAGATGGAAAGGACAGGTATTAAGTTTCTATTTCATTGCAGATACTTTGGGACTGCAGACAATACACTTTTCTGTTTGATAAACCAAACAGAAAAACTTCCTTTTATCATGCCACATGAATTAATGATTTTTCTGGCTCTTCTCTGAACCTTTTCTGTCTACCAAGTCTTCTTGGATCCTAAACTGGGCAAAGCAAATTCCAACAAAATTGTTTCAGTGCCAAACATATAACTAGTATTGTCTTTGTAGTCCCTAGAGATTTTTCTTTGTATAGCCAAGAATTACATGCAGCGTTTTGACAAAAGCACTGTATTTAAGAGTTCATTCATTGTTACCTTCCTTGACAAATCTCCTTGCACCTCTTCCTTCCTCCTCCAAATCCCCAAATAAAAGCTTATTAACAGAAGAAGAAAAATTCCAACCAGCATTTTCAGTTTTTCTTAGGTTCAGCAAAAAACAAAATTCTGAAGATGAAACAGGCAACAGCAGCATTAGCTTTCCCATGATGTGACTGATCATTAGCCTACAGGAATTATCTGCAGACAGGGTTTTATTCCCTTATTTGTAACAGCTGTACCAAAACATGTGAAGAGGCTAAGCAAGACAGAGAAAGGGTATCAGAAATAGTGACACATCTATGGTGTAAGACATGTTTAAAAAGACTGGGTCAAGTCTCAAAAGTAGAATTAATCTATAGCAGTGGGATGTTTTAGCATTACCCTCAGATGCCAAAATAAAGTTGCGTAAGCATGTAACATAACTGAACATCAGCTTTAGAGATGATCAGAGTCATGAAACACAAGGAAACCCAGGAAAACAAACTGGGAGCTTACACTCCCCTTAAAAAAAAGGACTGCATTTGCCACGGAATTTTATTTTGAAAACACCTTGCACAGGTGTTCTACTTACTTTTAATGGCTCTGAATTTGGATGTCTTCTCTGTTCTTGAGCTCTAGTATTTAATGGGCAGACCACTTGTACAGGTAAAAAGGACAGTCTGCTTTCACCATTCACAGATGTATTACTTAATAGTTATCCACAAAACACTTCTCTGCTTGCTTCCAACTTTATTTAATAAAGTGATCTGGACTGCATCAATTACTTATCTTTGTTGCTTATTACATCCCCAATCTTTTGGGTCATCTATAAAACTCATTAATAACTTTGTACAATCTTTGATGTCATTTAAAACAAACATTAAATAACACACAGCCAAAGCAACTCCTAAAATAACCCCAATGTGAATATACTTGCTCAGTTAGAATCCTCCATTTACTATGTTGGTTTTGGCTGTCAGTAAAGCAATATTCTATGAATTAACAGGTCATATTGATTAAATTAGCATGACATATAAAAACTGCCATGCAGTGGTAAGTCAAAATGTTTGGAAGAAGTCAAAGTATTACATAAACACTATTGTTATGTAAACACCATGTTTTTATCAGGTGTGTTGTTTAATAAAACTGCAGTCAGATCTGCTTTTCATATACTCATATTGACCAACATTAGTTCTACTGATTTCCTTTAACAGCTTATGTATCAATTATACATTTTTTGCCTACATGGATGCTAGCTAATAATCATCTGGATTGTCCTATTTACACTTTTTTTTCTGCCACTACTTTTAGCTTCATCAAATCCTCTGGATTGTTTTTCCCAGTTTAAAATTTATTGAAAACAAACAGTAGCAATACAGATAGATAGCTGTTTGGTCAGTTTGAATATAAACACTGAATTAAAGTCATCTGAACATGTTACTTTAAACCCAGCTTTGACGGCTAACATGCTCCTGAGTTACTGCTGGAACAAGATGTGTTTCCTTACCTTGTGAAGTGATAGAAGTTGGGGGTTTACCCATATGCTTCAAACATAGAAAAAATATTTAATTATTCAGTCTTTTATGTTTTACTAGCAACACTTCCATAGATCAGTATGATTCTTGGGACTAACACAACCCTCCCTAAATGTACTACTTCTAGCCATGAGGGCAGCAAGGGACATGAATGATACTGTGTTCTTTGCAGATGTAATTGCCATTTACAGCACTGACTCATGGGAAGTAGTAACTCCACATAAAATATTCCATCAGACTGGCTGATGTATTATCCCAAGATGACGTGTTGAGGCAGTAAAGAGCAGTCACTGTTCTGAGTGTCTGTTGAAAGGGCAGAATCAGCTTAAAATCTAGACAACTTTCAAAAGTTAGTTACATGCAGTTCTGTATTTTCTTACTTATCTTACTTTCTTACCTTGTGAAGCTTACCTACAGAAACATGTATTTCCTGCTATGGGACAAGTGCACACAAAAGGAGAAACAGACTTAAAAAAAAGCAGTGAAATTAACCACAGATAAAAGTGCCAGAAGAGTAAGTAGCATTTGTTCAGCATTACTTGCAACAGCTGGTATGACTCAGGGAGAAAGGTGTAGTTATGTTGACTCTGCTCCTTTCAGAAAGAAGTGACCTGTGGAGAGACATGAAGCAGCAAGCTATTATTCAATCCACCTTCATTCTGTCAGACCATAACCTCCCATATAAAAGATTTCTGCAAGAACATCACAACGTGCAACAACAAAAAAAAAAAGTACTTTTTAGACTAAGTTTATCATTTTACACCTGGGACAGTAGAGGACTAACTCAGATCTAGAATTTCCTTTTATATTCCCCTCCTTATTCCCATTCAGCCCACACCTTTTTTCTTTATATGCAGACAGTAGAACCTTCATCTTGTCTAGGAATTGTCATTCTTTATCTTTTTTTTCAAGTTTACTTGGAACTTTAACTATCTTTGCACTACAGTTCAGCATAAAGATCCCTGAGGTCTTTTCCAACCTTAATGATTCTATGATTCTATAAAAGGCTAGTAGTATTTGTATTTTTAAAGTATACTGCACACAAAGTTATGGTTCTTATGGAGCTAGTCAGAACTGCCACCAGCTCTTAGTATTTATACCATTATGCTTTCACTCATCAAGGTAAGATCTATATAAATGACAACACAAATACTCGTGCTGAGATCAGCACAAGCCAAAGTAGGGAATGTTGCATAACGTTCACTCTGCAGACGCTGAAGTGTATTCTCATCTGGACTGTAGTCTGAAACATGATTTGTCAGTTCACAAGCTACTTTCAAACAGTTGTATTCCGAATGCTAATTTCAGTCTTGTGTTGGCAGACCGATTCAGAGCGTATCACCAATGTTGCCATGGTTATACTCTCCATTTAGTAAACATTATGAAATAAACCCACATTCAATGGCAATAATGCAACTTAAACCAGTCCCTAGGTATTCTTAAAGTGGTTCCTCTTCATTTACACTTCTTGAAATCTGAGTAAGCAGAGATTGCATTTTCATTTCCAAGTTGCCAGTATAGGGGACACCATCCCTTTTAAGAAGTGCTCAAACTTAGCAAGCGATTTTTCACTCCTAGAACCATCACTGCAGGCACGGCAAGAGATTCTGAGCAAAGGGAAAAAGTTGCCTTCTTCCTCTTAGCAGATGTGGTGACTGCGACTCATGAGTACCAGATGGAGGTTGTCACCACAGCATCAATTATTGGGAGAGGAAATTGCAACTTTGCAAGGCCCAGAGCTATTTTAGGAGGATTTTCCTGGTGCTAGAATCAGTCCAGGGTGGATCCAATTTCTCTGGCAGTAAATGCCATTTAGAAGGTGGAGTTGCCAAGTGACTGGGTTTATACATTCATCCTTCAAATCTTACTCGCGTTAGTAGTTCTACCCTTCTCTTCCTCAGTTCTTCCACTCCTAACTCATATCCTAGGGATTTATTTTCTTTTTAAAGAAAAGATCTCTAGCTTTCGTAGTGAACTTCAAAAGAAGCCATTTAACTGCAGCCAGTAAGCTCCTGTTTTAAAAAATAAAAATCAAAGCCTTTATATTTGCAGAGATAAATTGAAAGGTCTGAGTAGAGTGCAAACTGACTCAGTACTACTGCTTGTCCAAGTGTGCACATGGACAGCTTCGGTGCCTCTGCTGCTGCCCTGAGCACTGTGAAAACCCCGCTCAGGCTTTACTGCTGCTGCTGCTCAGAACCCCTGAAACTACAGAAGAAGGAGGTGAATTTTGTGCTGACTGTAACAAAGCTCTGACAAGCACATATGAAAAGTACTAAGTGGGAAGCAGTTCTGAATTAGGGTACTGGAGAGATCTGCTCAGATTGGGGAAGCAGCAACATAGCATCAGACCTTCACTACAACTGGATGAATTCAGGGTCTCCATAGAGACCTGACCCTGCTCAGAGGCTCAATTTTTTGGACCCATTGAAAAAATTATTTTATATAAACACACCTAAATAGATTTCTGCCCCTCCTGCTTGTGGGTCACAACACCTGCAGGATGACTGATGGTGACATCTGCCCAAGCCCACAGTCGCAGTCTCTGACACAGTACCTCCTGGAGCATCTGAACGACACCACACACAGTGCCTCTACCTGCTCCTTCTGAAGGACCCTAATACAGCCCAGCAGAGGACAGTGTCTAGCTAAAAGATATCTGTCCCATGGCTAATTTATTGAAGCAAAGAAGCATGGATACATCTTAAGTATCAAGGGGTCCCTTCCTTTTCAGTGGTAGACCTGCCAAATTCTTTCAGCTCCTAATACAAGCCTGGAAGAGGCTCAAAGCACCAACATCCCAGAAATACAAGAGTACCTTGTGCCACTATTATTCCAAGTGGCAAAGTGCAGCAGAGGCATATCTCTCAGCTCATCTTAATTCCCGGACTACAGAAGAGGAAAAAGAATGCTCTCCCTTTCTGTTCAGAGCAACTTCAAAAGTTAGATGTTGTTTAGTGACAGACCAGTAGAAAAATAAAAGGTAAATCCCTGCTCCATTCAAGTGAAATCTTTGAAGCTACTGAAGTAGAAGTACTGGTTTCTCTGACAAAATTTTTACTGCCAAGCTCCAACCATCGCTTATCTCTTTGGTCTGATTTTGATTATGAGGCTTAGCTTAGATATTAGCTCTGGTACCATTTCCGAGACTGCAGGACAGGAAGAACGGGAAGAAGGAAGGCAAACAGGTGGAAGGTTTATAAGGCATTAGTCAGGACAGAGCAGTACAGTGTACAATGAACTAGCAGCACCAAAGTATGGTCAAAGGAAGATGGGAAACAGAAAGAATGGATAGAAACAGGAAAATAGACAATGGAAATATTTACAGTTGGGATATAAAATAAAGGCAAAAGTACATCAACATAACCCAAGATATAAGTTGATAAGCTGTGTTTAACTTTGAAAGTTGACTGCTCCAAATGGATGCAGTATTCCACAGCTCAGTCACTTCATGTTGCAGGAATAACTTGGCAGAACAAGTACACATCTCTCTAATTAGCACTTGGGCTTCAAAAGTTCAAATACTTTCTAAACTCCTGGGACAAATGCCCAAGTTTTACTTAGTCAAACCCAACCCGCAGAAGTACTTAAATAGCATTTTGCTTAAGGATGGAGCTGATACCAAATACTGCTATACAGATACAAATAGAAGATGAAATCTGGCTGGGGGGAAAAAAAAGTGAAAAGAACTCCCCAAAATGTTATACCATTGCATTAGGTTGTTATTAATTATTCCTCAGTGCACAGTCTTCTTTGACCAAATGAAGCTTAACCAGATGGCACAGCATCATTTTTCTGCCACACAGGAAAACCTCAGTCTCTAGTTTCATAGGGTGCCTGAATTACACAGAAGCCCTTGTATTTAGAGCACTACCTTGTATTTTGTCTCTGATACAACCCAAGAAAAGAGTCATCCCTAAGTCCTGACAGGGTATTTCAGTCCCAGCAAAGCTAGAGGCAAGTTTGCAATATTGTTCAAATGCTTGTAAACTAAGAATTTAAGTACCAGTAGTAATCAAACGTTAAATAGATTGTTAAGAAAAAAGCTTTAAGTCCAGGTCAGCTTCCCCAGCTTGCTAAATGGAATCAGCAGTGAGCAAGTTAGGAGAAGCAGACATTGTACCCAAACTTTTTAAAAGAATGCCACTTGTTTAAACAGGAACCATTTAAGTATTGCTTAGCTATCTCTGCCTTTTCTCCGCCTCCATACTTTCTGCGGGTCCTCAGTTATAATTTACAAAGGCAGAGAAGTTCACAGAGGACTGGCAAATATCCAAAGCAATGGCTGGCCAGATAGCTATACTTTTGTCTTCCTTGCAGTGCTGTCTTGGCTGTGCTGGTGAAGACAAGGAGGCACCAGCACAGCAAGGGTCCCACTGATACGCACCACACCTCTACAGCGCATAGGCAGGAGCTTCAGCTTCTGGTGTATTTAAGCTGTCCCCTTTTAAGTACAGCTCTCTTGCCATCACAAAAGAACTCGGACTTCTTGAAATGGGAGAAACAGGGGTTTGGGTTTTTATTTTTATATATATATATATATTTTTT